>NC_047665.1:13166669-13258292 GCF_011762505.2 Arvicanthis niloticus
TTGTGGGGCCCTGGCAACCAGATGAGGACCCACATCCAAATGATGGAAGAAGAGCACTGATGCTTCATGTCGTCTAAACAGCCATATACGTGCCCACAAGGTGCAGAAACACACACACAGACATAGACACACACACACACACACACACAGACACACACACAGACACACACATACAAACACACACACACAGAGAATGTACTTTTCAAAGATATTTAAGTTATGGTCAGAAAGTGCTGTGAGCATGCACAGTTTGCACTGTTAATTGTGAAGCTGGAAACAGTGGACAGGACTTTTTAGGGAGTTGACAGAGGGCATTGCCTTGGAAGGCACCAGCTTGCTTTCATGCTGAATCCACCAAGTGGACACTGGGGTTAAAGGGTACACACAGGGTTAAAGGGTGCAATTTGAGCACGGGCAGACACTTTTGGTAAACTTCACACTGAAAAACTACACTGAGCCATGTCCACTCACTGGAAGAATGAGTGAACACAGTTATGACATGCTAGGGAGCACTGCATGAGATGAGTGGGAGCACTGCATGAGATGAATGTAACATGTTTGTTTTTGTCCCTTCTGGCCTTCAGATCTGGTCTCCTTATTTGTCTGCAGTTGTACAGGTTGTTGATATGGCCCTGGAAAGTCCTTTGTCAGTGACAGCTTTTTACTGTCAATATAGTCATCCTCAATGATTTTATACACTTGAGTAAGGACATTTATTTAAAGGCAGAGCTCTGTGTGTCACAGCTTGGCCTAAATTCTCTTACATATTGGAAGATGACCTTGAAACCTTTTGCTTCTGTTCCTCCTGTCTCCTCTGAGTGCTGGGATACAGGCATGTACCACCAAGCAAGGCATGTGTGGTGCACAGAATGGAACACAATGGCTGGGAACTCTTGTTTCATCCTGTTGAGGGCTGTAACAAAGTCTCTCTCTATCTTTAATCATCTGCCTGCTGAGTTCCTCATTTCTGGAACAGGTGAAAGGCTCACATTTAATTGCAAGTGCTGGCTGGGAATATTAGTACTTCCTCCCTATAATCCATGCTGGAGAGGTGGATAATCAGGAGTTCAAGGCCAGCATCAGACACATAGCACATAGCAGTCTAGAGGCAAGCCTGAGCGACATGAAACCCATCTTGAACAAAACAAAATAGATAGCATGGTGTAGCTGCTCTGCAAGTTGGTGTGGAGAACTCTCAAAAAGCTAACAATAAATCCAGATATGACAAAGTCATACCACCCATTAATTTACTCCCCCAAAAATGGGCATCCTACTTCCCAGAAACTCGCCCTGTTGAATTCATTGTCTACTCTCCCCTTTGTGGGGGAGTGGGTGAAGTGTCCTTCTACTGATGTAGTGAAAGCCTGGTACTTATTCACTATGAGGCCCTTTTCAGCTGCCAAGCAGAACAGAATCGTGACATGTCAGGTACATTGCTGGAACCAGCACATATGATCCTGACTGAAGAGACTCAGATCTGGAAACTCAATAGCTGCAGCTCTCAGTGAGTTTTGGATTTTTCTTCCAAACTTTCAGATGTGAGACCATCAAGTGGAGTAACCCCAGAAAACAGTAAATTACAAGGGTCTGGGAGGTGGGGGTTTGCGGAGAGGAGGATAAGTGCAGTAAAAAGGGAAACAGCAAACATATGGAGGGAGCATGGCGTTCTCTGGGGATGTGGGAGGGTTGTGGTGTGGGGGGCGGGGGGAGAAACGCTGGGGTAGAACACCATCAAAGATGGTGGAAAAGGCCAGAGACACATTACTTTATGTTTTTTTAAAGATGTATTTATTATATTTATATGAGTACACTGTAGGTGCTTTTCAAACACACCAGAAGAGGGCATCAGATCCTATTACAGATGGTTGTGAGCCACCGTGTGGTTGCTGGGAATTGAACTCGGGACCTCTGGAAGAGCAGTCAGTGTTCTTAACCGCTGAGCCATCTCTCCAGCCCACTTTATGTTTTTGTAAAGACACATAAAGGACAACGTGGAAGCACAGACAGCACCCTCTCCAATCTATGCACACTCTACTCATATTCAAAAACCCCCCAGATTTCACAGTCCTTATTGTGCTCAGTGGAGCAGGGCTCAGGCCTCATGCTCTTCACAGCATCCTCTTTCTACTTTGGCCAAACAACCAACAGAAGCCCTGAGTTTCTCAGCAAACTCCCCGTGCATGAGGTCCCAGCATTTGAGGGTAAAGATGAATTTTGTGTGCTTGAGAGCAGTGCCATCCCTTTTACCTGAGCCATAGGGAACTGCAGGCAGACCCAGCAGCTTGGCTGTTTAGTGAGTGAGCTTTGGTGATAGTGACATCATTTCTCCAGCCAGTACCTGGGTGTCCTCACTTTGAGCGTCATGCACAGTATACAGTCCACTCAAGTTGCAGAGAAGGTCTTGAGGGGAATCCTGGGGCTGCTGGTCATCCAGTTGAAGTTGAGGGCTTTCCTGGTACACAAGCAAGTGACCCTGGTTGACACCACAGTTCTCTGCATCCTGGTGGCTCCATGACAGTTCAGGTCAGGGCCCTTCTTTTCTCCAAGCCTTCTATACAGTACCAACTGCTATTTCCTCATCTGCATTAAGCAGCCCAAGAGCGTGGATGTCTTCAGATGAAGGTGAGCTTTCATGCCAGGAAGCCTGCTGAAAGCCGACCTACAGTGGATAACCCATGGAAAGGAGGGTTCAAAGGAAAATAAGCAGAATCCCCAGGCTCAGTGGAAAGAGTAACAATGGCCATCTTCCTGGCTCCCGAAGGGATGGATAAATGTGTGCCTACACTGGCTTTCTGGAGCTCATTGGAAAGTGTCCCTTCCCTTTTATTTTATGGACTTATATTAGGAGCATTGGTTTTCTTTAAAAGTTTGGTAGATTCCATTTATGAATATGTGTGACCTTGGACCTTTTTTGAATATTTTCTGTTTATTATTCTTTTAACGTCATTACTTGTTATTGATCAATTCAAGCAATTTATATGTATTTGGAAATTTGCCCATTTCTCCCTGTTTCACAATTGGTTGCAGTATAGGTTTCCTATATCTGTTTCAAAGATTCATAGGTCTGTTCAACTTGTTCTTTTTCTCTTTAAGATCTATCTATTTATTTTATGTAAGTAAGTACACTGTTGCTCTCTTCTTGTTATTTTTCTATGACCCTGAAGTGTACTATGAGACCATCTCACCTCTCTCTCACTTTCCTATGTGGGAACTGAGAACAGTAAAGCTTCTTCTGAACCTGCTTCTCTTGTTTGTAACATCATGGTTTTCTGTAGGTTTAGTGGGGTCCTGCATCTGTTCCATCAAAGGGCTTGGGCCTCTCAGGGAGACAGGATGCAGTTTTGACTGCACTTACCCCATGCCAGTGCCAGGTGGTTGTCAGACTGTAAAGCAGCCATGGGGACACCGCTCCAGGGATGGGGAAACACAGACTGATGTCCCTGGAACAGCCAGAGCTGGTCCTGGGGTCCCTGGTCTGCAAGGAGGCCAGGGCCTTCTGGTTCTCTGGCTCTTGGACACCCAGGCAGCACTGGAAGCTGTGAAAGAGCTGAGAATTAAGTGTGGGTCTGCAGGATCTAGCCTGGGGCCAAGGGGAAGAAGAGCGGAGCTCAGGTTGGGTCTTGTGAGTATAGTCCTTGACTTGTGGGAGGGCGGCTGGCTTGGCTTGGTGGTCATGGCTGGAGCATAGAGAGGCCGTGTACAGGAAGGAGATTAGATGGGGCTCTGTTGGTGAAAACCTTCTCTATGGCTCCCCATGCTGGATCCCAGTGAAGAGACAGTTCATAGTTTTAAGGCATTTATTGTTATGGGGGAAAGTGGATGAGTCAAACTGTACCTTGTTGCAGTAATTATTTAAATAGGCTGCTGGTAAAGCCGACTATCTAACCTGTGGTGGCTCTGCCTAGCTCAGCTGCCATGTTCTGTGGCCAGAGGCCACCTGAGTGCAGCAACTAGAAACCGGCCAGCCAGAAACACCAGCCCTGTCACCCAGGAGATGCCAGCGTGGGAGATGGCTCTGCCAATCTTCCACGCTGTCTCTGCAAGGCTGGGCATTGCCCAGACCATCCCGCCATCTATGAAGGCCCAGTAAGAAAATGAGACTCTCATGTTTAAATATTAATCAAAGGGTTATATATTTATTAACGCTCAATAACAATATGCCCATAGAAAGAGAGTTGTTTCCCAATTAGCTAACCTAAATAAAAGTTGTTACCCAGGACTGCTCTCCATGCCTGCATGGCTCTCCATTGCTCCTGCATCTCTGCCTCTTCCTTTATTTTCTTTTCCTCTTTCTCTCCTTACTCCTCCCACCTTAGCTCCTCCTACAGTACCCCAGTACCCCACTTCTCAGGGCAGGCCTGAGATTGAATACCTTTTGCAGGGAGGAGTTTCTGGGAAGGGGACTTTATTGGCTAAGTCTCCAGGCCTTTAGGTACCTCATTGAAATGGAAATCTGTCTTGAGGGTCTGTGACCACAGGTCACATGCTCTAACTGTAGCGCTGCTTTGAGCGTTGCCATTATGTGACTGATGGCCAAAGATCTATGGAGGGCTGTGGTCTCCTGTGAGGAGCCTAGTATCTGGGAACCAGGCAAAACATCTACCGTCCTTTTAGGGTCATCAGGGTTTCTAACCTTAGCTCAACCAGGAACCAGGCTGCCTTTCAGGGCCCTACAAGTTTCACCTCACTATTTTGTCAGCTGGTATAAGCATGGAAATTTCCAGAGACTTGCAGGGAAGTGAGGAGAGTGGGCAATGCTGCAACTGGACCTGGAGGCTAGGCTCTCTGAAAGTGTGACCCTGTTGGGTCACCCAGAAACCTTGGCAAAGGCAGATTACATGGCTGTGCCACCTCCACAAAGAAGTGTGAGGTGCTGTCAGGATCCTGAGAAAAATTACTCTGACAACAGGACTGAAAATGATATCACTAAGCTTCTGAATCATCCAAACACCATGAAGTTGTTCCACATCAGAAAACATCTTTATGGTGCTGGAATGTGCTGCTGAGGGAGATCTGGTGAGCCACATTGAAAAAGTCAGCTGTCTACGGGAGGGACAGGCTCAGCACACCTTCACACAAGTGGTGTGTTCAGTTCACTAAGCCATGAGAACAGCATTGCACACAGGGACATCAAACTGTGACTTTGGCCTGGCCATTGATGTCACCTCTAAACAGAAGTTCAAGTGTGTTGGTGGGACAGCATGAAGTGTGATGATACCAGATTTCAACATAGTATATGTGGCAGAGAGGGGCTGTACTGAATCTGATCATAGCACTGTGTTGTCAGGTGAGCAACAGGATTTGATTTCCTACAGCCTTATGTGTGTGCTGTGCATGCATCTACACCCCATTAACACCCTATACACATTGTTACTTTAATGTCCTGTAGGACAATCGCCATATAGATTTCTGGATATCAGTCATGGCTAGACAGCAGCTTTTTTTTTTTTTGCTGTCTCCTATACAATGCTAGATACCAGGACCTATTAGACAACCCCCTGACCACATTGCCACCTGAGATACAGGATACTGAGGTATCAGGTCTTGCTGGACATTTTACCTCCTGTCACTGACCCACAAAACCTGCTAGATTCACATCTTGCTGGACACCACATCTCCTGACATATATCCCCAGGGGTAACCCACTGTTAAATAGCACTTGCACTGCTAGGTGTACTTACTGTACAACCTCCCCAGTGCCTCAAATACATTTTGAAGTATTGGGCCGTGCATGACTTTCCTCCAAACACCACATTGACTGCTAGGTATTGGCCCATGCTGAATAGGTCTCCAACATACACATCACATTAGTTCTGGGTATCTGGCCCTAAATAATTCCTGACAAAATGTCACATTAATGGATAGTCCTCAGGCCATGCTGGATACTCCTCTGCCACTGTACCTTCAACACACTGCTATGCCCTAGGCCCTGCTTGACAGCCTCAAACTATTGAAGTCCACATGTATGGCTGGGTGTCAGGACTATTTTAGGCATCAGCCCTCATCAGTACCTACTACAACGATAGTTATCAGGCCTTCATGGACACTCGTGTACCTCTGTCACACACAACAATCTACTATGTCCTAGGCCCTGCTGGATAAACTTTTAGGACATCAGTCTTGACAGACATCCCCTCACCAGTCTGTGTGTGTGCAATGCCAGCACACTGTCCACTAGGCCAAGCTGTGTGGCAGTGTCTATGGGATCTTCAATAATGTCACATACCTAGCACTGCATGTGGAGTGGCATCCTCAGGGAAAGGCTGTTTAGGAAGGCCTAGACACCTGAATGTTAAGTGGAAAGGTGGCCTTAGTGTCCATTCTTACCTGAAAACAGCAATGTGTGTGAGAGCATCCAACATGGAGTGATAAAAGCAGTGTACTTAGGGTTGTGGGAATGGGGGAAGGCAAGTTCCTCAGGACCTGGTGCCTAGCAGTTGTCTGTGGTAGTGGAGGGAATGTCCTAGAGGGTTCAAAACCCCAGTGTATGTGATGTGGATGGTGGAGAGTTTCCAGAAGTAGCTGAGCATGACAGTACATGTGGGGCCTCCTCAGGGCAAATGGCATGGGGCCTGCTAACTAGCTTGTGTTTTTCAGAAAGCAGCAAGGATTTGGCATGGTCCAGTAACATCTGTTATCTGGTGTAAGTGGTGTAGCTACTCTGGTGTGTTGTCCGTTGAGTCCTGACACATTAAATATTAAAAGGGTTCGAAAAGAGTGTGTCCAGTCCTGCCCGAAAATTATCACTGTATTTGGGGCAGGTGCATAGGAGAGTGGAGGTCAAAAACTTCTAGGCATCAGGCCTTGCCTACACCTCCCTCACAGATACCCCATATACATGGGAAGCTATCAACTCCTGCTGCATATCCCTGGGTGCATACAACCTTCCAGAATTCAGGTCCTGCTGGGTCCTACCCCACATAAATTGGTAGATTCCAGGCCCTGCTGAACAACAGTTAGAGCCCTACACACTGTTATAAAACATGCTACTGGAACTCTAGCCTCACTGGACACATTCCCTCACTGTCCTCATCACTGGTAAAGATGCCTCTATGTTTCAATCTGTGTTTATGTGTGCCTCACCACACATAAAAGACTAGGTGTTACAACTTATGAGACCTCTCACCTCACACAAACTGCAGGAAATCAGGCTCTGACTTCCTAACTCACACCCTAGTTTCACTGCTAAGTTTAATTTTGTTAGGCACTCAACTACCAAACTTGGGGCACTCTGAGGATTCAGGACACTCAGGACACCCCTCCTCCTGCATCCACTGTGCTGTGTATAGTATCAGGTCCTATTGGACCTGCCCCATACACAAAGTGTGGAGGGACAGTCTCTAGGGATGCATGTTCCACTTTTCCCAGTCATTTCCATCTGCACATTGTGTGTTGTCAAGCCATGCTGGACAGTGTCCTGCCGTTTCCCTATAGAAACTCCTAGATATCTGGCCTTTCCCCAGCTGCTCAGCTTGCCCCATGCACACTAATACATCAGACCCTACTGGACTCCCTTGATCTCTGTAGTGAACTCACACCCAGGGCCAGCTGTCAGAGCATACTGGGCATCCCACTGCAGACCTCCACCCTCTGCTACGTTACTGTTGTGTTTCAGGAGTTGTTGCATCTTCTGACAACTATTCCCTCCTTCCTTCAAAGCTCCATTTACAGCATGTAGTGGGCCAGCAGCAGTTGGTGGTATCCAGCATGGTGTCATAGCTAGCAGTGTGTGTGTGTGTGTGTGTGTGTGTGTGTGTGTGTGTGTGTGTTGGCAGGTTTGCCTTGCTGGTCCTCATATGTACTGGACTGTGTTGGAAGAGGGTATATTTTAGACATGACTTTGGGCAGTGGCAAGGTACAGGATGTCCACGTATGAGCTTGTGCCTTCAATATTGTCACCATGATTTCTGTTCAGTAAGGAGAAGCAAACTTGCTGTCAGACACATTGAATTCATGGAAGATGGTAGAGCCTGCTGACATGTTTGGACCATCTCCTAGGGACTGAAGCTTGCAAGGAATGAAGGCAGAGTTGGGTGCATTCCTGACCTTCCTGTAAACTGAACAGTTCTGTGACCAGGTGGAGGAAGCCACAGTTGCTGGACTTTGCATAAACCAATCAGGCCTTCACAATTACTCATGCATGGTCAGATTCCAGAGGAGAGCTTTGTCACCTCTCTTTGGCCTGATGGATATGGGTATTGGCATTTCCTAGCCCAGAACACATTTACAACATGGGTTAGAGGGTGCTGTTGGTACTGCTCAGAGCTACTCAGTACTGAGTCAGTGAGGTATTTTAACCTTTCCAACAGGGTCTGTTTCCTGTGTCTCTCAAGTGATGAAGGAGAAAAGGCCCATCTCTGTGGATGTTGAACCAGGGAGCAGGGAGCATCCCAATTAGGACTGAGAGGTTCGGGAATGAGCCAGGCTCAGCTTCATGGGGATGTGTGCCTGAACACCCATCAGACACCAATGAAACTCTGGATATGAGTGCCTGTACCTTTCACCCAAGCTGGTCAAGCATGGCACATCCATCCCGGCTCCTGACTTGTATATGCAACATGTCCTGGAACCTTAACCAGCACCAGGTGAGCCACCCATGGGAAATAGGACCCTTTGGCCCCATTTGCACATTAGGCTAAAAGGTCTTGTTCTCTCTTTCCTAGCTGATGCTGCAACAAACTTCCTGAACAGGATGCAAAAGTGTTTCAGCTCAGCCTTGAGAGGTGAGCATACCTTTGTGCCTGTCCCCTGGATGGGACAACATGGAAAAGGGCCATCCATATTCCTGTTCCCTTCCCAGGACCCTGCTAATGTGAATGTGAGGAGTCAGTCCTTCTCTAAGTCTTTTCCCTGAAGGGCCTTCACTGTCCTGAAGTAAGCACAGCTGTGTAGGGCCTCCCTGTGATGTCAGTGATGGAGAACGAATGTAGAGAGCAGAATGGCCTAGGCCTACTCTGTAGGCTACACTGATAGTCTAGATGCAAGACAACGCCAAGGGCTCTTGTGGCAGGGAGTCAAAGTCAAACCGAGCAGGGAGTGAGGAGAGCATGGGCACCCTATTTGGAAGGCCACGTTCTGCTCCAACAAGTAAAGCACAGGGACTTCCCTCCAGGAGCCTGTGCACATGGGTAGAGGTGTGGGTCTATCCCTGAGCATGCTCTGAGCAGGGGGACCCTAATGTCCCGAGAATGATCAGTACAGGAGTTCTCTAAACTCCTAAGCATGCGTAAGGAAGAGTTCACTACACTCCTGGGCACGTTCAATTTATATCCAGGCAGCACATACCCTAAAAATGTAAATGACAGACAAAAGAGAGGACATTACCTTTTAGCAGACTCTAGACTTCATGTTCAAGGACTCCTGAGAAGCTGTGTACAACTCACTCAGTGTCAGCAGGAGTCACTTATGAAAACAATATAGAATAACGTAATTGCTTGACATTTTGGATTTCTTGCCTGTTCTCCTTCCTGTAAGCCAGGGGTTATCAACCTTGCTGACTCTGCAACCATTTAATATAGTTCCTCATGTTCTGGTGACACCCCCTCCACCACACAACCAAAAATTACTTTGTTGCTACTTCCAAACTCTAAATTTTTATTGTTATGAATCATATGTAAATATCTGATATGCAGGATATCTGATATACAACCCCCATGTGGTTGTGACTCACAGGCTGAGAGCCACCACTCTAAGCAGCTCTTGCAGGAATATCAGCTTGATCCTGAAACCTGAGAGGGCCTGGTGCCCAATGGTGGTGCACATCTCCCTGCCACAGGCTCTGTCCTCTGTGATGACCCATCTACAGTGCTGAAGTGTGATGATGTAGGAATATTCCCAGGTCCCCCTCCTCCTTTTCCCTGAATGGAGCCTCCATTCTTGTGAACATACTGTATTTAGAGGACATTAGCCAACCTGTGCACTCCAGGCTTTTCTTATCTAAGACACACTGTTCTTGTGTTAGACAGGAGGCCAGTTCCAGGAAGGAGCTACAAACTAGGCCCCTGAATAGGACCTAAACAGTAATAGGTGGGCCTGCTCAGGGCCCTCAAAGCAGGACATCATTTAGGGGTTTCAGTCCACTGGTGGTCAAGATTGAATGGCAGTGCAGTGTTAGACCCCAGATTCATCAGCTTTGTCCAAACAGGATGCAATAATGGTGACGGACAGCCTCAGTACCCTGCAGGTACTTCCTGGTTCTTCATTCCTCCAATAAACATGTCACCTACGGATATATTTAGACACCTGTGCATAATTTTGTTATCATACATACATACATACACATACATACACACATACGTACATACATACACACACACACACATACATACATACACACATATACATACATACATACATACACACACATACATACATACACATACATACACACATACATACATACATGTCATTATATATAAACATTCAGACTTAATTCATGGCAAAATGGGCTTTCAAGAGAAGGACACACCTGTCCTTCATGTGCCCACTCTGAGGGAGGCACAGGGAAAGGTTACAGTGACAGGAGAGATGTGAGTTCATTCTGTTAGGTCCACTTGTTTTTAAGTGTGTATCAGTGTTCCCTCCTCACTCACTAAATGCTCAGTGTTTGATCTTACACTGCATGTTATGTGTTCCTCTCTTTCAGGAGCACAAGACCCCAACCTGATGCAGGGCAGAGAGCAGAGACAACTGGAGCCTTCCCCATAACATTCGTTGACTCTATCTAGCAGGCTTCAAATGCCTAATCTGTGATTCTAGACACAGGAAAGGGGGTCTTGAGGAGTGGTGCCTTGGCTGGCCTGCTCGTTCTGCCAGGGCAGTGACCTGCAGTGATGTTCTACTGAGTAGGTTCTTGGATAGTAATTGGTGACGTCTAAAAGTCTCTTTGAAAGTAGACAGTTTGTGTGTCTGGAACATGCTGGGAACATAATTTTAATATTTTCTATAATCTGTAAGACCATTGAATAGTTGCATTTATTTTATTTATTCATGATTTGTTTAGTTTTGTTTGATGAGGTTACTGGGATTTTGAACATATAGATTCAGGTTCTCTTTGAATGAGTCTCCTATGCCAGTTACAGTGGATGAACAACTAATCCTCCCTTCCTACTTCCTTCCCTCCCCCTCCCTCCTTTTCTGCCCCCTTTCTTCTTTCCTTCCTTCTCACACACCCTCCTCCTTTTCCAGTCCTCTGTGTCTCCAACCTCCCTCTCCTGCACTAGAGATTGCATTTATTACCATCTTTACCTTGGCATGGTAGCAATGCCAGCATTCCCCAAAACAAGGAAGCAGAAACTGGAGAATTGTGACATTATTGGCCAACATGTGCTTCATTAAAAACAAAAGAACAAACAAACCTCTTTCCAAAACCATCTTCTTAAGTTTATCAGCCTTCCCCTATAAATCGCATGGTCATGGCTGTTCCCTGATGGAGTTAGGCTTGCATTTTTCTTTTTAACATTTTGTTTCATTCTCTAGCTCACATGTTTTACTCACTTTTTTCCTTTTTTCCTCTATAAATATTTTATTGTGTTACAGTAAGTATTTTGTTGATTTTTTAGCCACAGTTACTAGATGCTCTAATGATGTCCCAAACCTAGTTCAGATTCGTAGTAATCTAGCTTTGATGACATAAAAAAACTCTTTCAAATCAGCTGTTTTCTTTCCCTCCTCTGTGCCATGATGGCCATGTCTATTACATCTCTATGGTAGAAACCCATCCACACACTGTTTCATTACTTCATAGGACACCCAGCCCTTTTGAGTCTGTTCATTTCTACACAGCCCCTATCACTCCTGTCCTTCCCATATTGTCTGTTTGAATTTGATTTACCATCTGGAACCATTTCCTTCCACACTGGGACTTTCCTTCCACATTGTGACTTGTAAGGCAGCCACAACCCATTAATTTCTTTGTCCTTTGGTGTGGGACAATCTGCCTGGATTCTGCACAGCTGGACACACAATCTGATGCAGGTGTATCTTTAAAGACTGAGGGTCTCCAGATGTTCTTACTCTCTGACAATACTGAATTCTTGCTGATACCTTCTAGAAAGTCCAAAAAACATTCTTCCTCATTTTGAGGGTTAAAAACTACTGGCTTAGGCGATTAACACCTGTAGCATAAAGGCAGGGCATTCGAAAAGTAGCCTTTGCTCTTTCTCTGCAGGAACCTCTCAGATCTAACTCTCAGCCTGCTTGTGGAGTCCCAGAAAAAATAGATTTTAATATTTAATTGCACGTTCTATATCTAAAAAGTTCTCTGAGAATCCATATACTCAAAAAACAAAGATTCTCTGTCATTGTTTTTAGCACTTATGTATCTTTCAGAATATATGATCACATGGTATAAAAGTTCACCAGAAGTTTACACACAAATTCAAATCCTAAGTTGAATAAGAAGTTAACAACAAAAAATGTTTACATGCATATCAATTAAGAGTAATTATCTTGCTAAATATTCATTACCTATCACTATTGCAACAGGTTCATTGAAAGTAAAAAACCATAATTTTAGTGACTAAGTTATTATTGAAGTTTTCTACAAATCAACCCAGTCATTTTTTTTTTTAATCTTCTCTCCTTGCACCTATAGTAAATTCTTAGTTCAATTTTTATAACCTTTGGTCAATTGTTTTACAGCCATTTGAAATACACTTTCAGTTGTAAATACCTGCTTTCTATCTCAGAAATAATGAACTCTCCTGAAGCCTTGATGACTTCCAGAGTTCTCATTGCAGTTTTGACATGAGAAAGTATTTAATAGCAGTCCTAGTATTAAAGATCTTATAATTCCTAGTATAATTTTAGGAATTCTTTTATGATCATCATTAAGAATTAAGAAACCATCTATTTGTCTATATAGCATCCTTACAAGACAGTACATTTTTGTTGTTCCTCAGAAATGTGCCAAAAGGGTGAGCTAATACCTAGCTAATTATCAATATAATAAATTTATTATATACAAATAAATTTATATATTTGTTATACAAATTTAATGATAACTGAGAGTACACTAATAGCAGGAATCTTTTATCCACTCAGTCTTCTCGGCCTTGCCTAAAGAAGCAAATCTGGCATACTTCACAGTTCATGAGGGAACCATCTGGGGAAGATCATCTGCAAGGTGTTAGTGTGTCCTCAATGGTTCCTGGCATCAGTGGATATATGCACAACTCCAAGCTGCTGTTTGTCTCCAATTTCTCTGTATCTCAATGAATGGTTGTGCACCTTGGGATTCTATGTGAACAGCTGCCCATTCCAATATTAGTTTTAATTTGATCTGGGTCACATAAAGTCTGATCAGCAAGGCCTGGCTCCTGCTTGTCTCCAAATCCCCTGTACCAACATGAATGGCCATTCCCTTTGGCAGTAGGAAACTGTACAAAGGCCATTCCTCTCTTCACTCAGTTCAGATGATGGCCACAGGCCCTCTGGCATCAATGCCTGACTGTAGTTTTTCTCTAATTCTCCCTGTATGTGGATGGGAGGTTGTGCTTCTTGGGGCTGGTGTGGGCACAGCTCATTCTGTTTGCCCCTTTGCTATGGTGTGGGTCATAGAGATCCTCAGAAGTATTGGGTGAGTCACCCAGATGGGGTGTCAGTGATTCCAGTTTTCATTCTTGAACATTTGATTGGTCCCCTATGTTATTCACCAGGATTTGCACCAGAACATTCATGAAGGATTGCAGTTCAGCTGCCATAGTGTGCATGGGATTTTCTCTTGTTAATCAGTCCTATGTTTAATTGCTGGTGCAGGGCTTTTGTTCTTCAAAGAATTTTCCTTCCCCTTGTATTTTGTGTTGAGGTTTCCATATTGTACAGCATTCTTTGTGATGTTCTTCAAAGAGGTATTAGGAGGAGCCTCTCCTTTTCCTGCTATAAAAAGGGAAGACTGACTCCAAGCCTTGGCTGCAACCTTGAGCTTGGTGGAGCTTGGAAAAGAAGAACTTACCCTCTCAAGCCTTTCTCCCTGGCTTATACCTCTATATCTTATAACACTCTGCCTCTCTTCATGGGGATGAAACCCCATGAGATCCTTCACTTTGTTCTTATCCTTGGGTACTCTGACCTCGAGTTGCTAACCACTAATCTCTCCTCATGGACACATCAGCTAAACCCTTGGAAGTTTTGGGTTTTGGCATGTGTTCTTGAATCTTGGGTACAAGTGCTTGAAGACAAGCTGACCGTGGCAGGGTATACTGTTCCGGAGCCATCAGGATAATGTCTCACAGGTCAAGACTTTGGCTGCATGCTTGATCTCAAGTTAATCTTACTATATACCCTTGTGTTTTTAGAGCTGACTTCCATTAGTGCTGTGGGTTAGGTGTTTGGAGATGTCCTGTGCTTTTGTGGGCTTCTACAGGCTCTAATTCTTGGGACTGATATTGATGGCTTGGCCATGGGAAATCTCACTGGATTCCAGACTTACTCTCAAGGCAAGAGGTGGCTTTTCTTTCACCTCTCATGTATTAGTTTGTTTGGTCACTGAACGTTGGAGAGTTTGTTCAGGGCCAACCACTATCACATGTCAGCAGGGATGTCCTGAGACCACATCCTGAAACCTTTTCTATGGTGTATGCTTGTCCTTCTCTGGGGGTATTTTGTTGCAGCCTGCCTCTTCCTGTTCCTCAGATAGTCCTGCTTTGCTGGGGCTTTGCCTGGAAGTAGAAGGCAGGGCCCTGAACACTCATATATCTCTTGCATATCAATTGACCTTTGAGGGCCCATGAGTGGCAGGAGGGGGACAGAGTTTTGGGTCTTCTGAACCTCTGCATATGAGTGTATAAATACAGCACTGTAAACAACAGCCATTATACTTTCTACCCTTGTCCTTCCTGGATCTTAGTGATGCACATTTCCAAGGATCATGGCATCCTTGGAATAGTATTCAGCCTTGGAGTCACAGGTAGATGAGGACAGGTAGACAACCTGGGGAAGGTTTGAGGCTGGAATCCCAGGTGGATGGAGATCCCTTGCCTCAAGGATTTGCAGATGTGGTCCACTTTCGTGTTTCACTTAAAGCTCTGGGATGTTTGATTCCTGATTCCTTTCAGTCTCTGGTGTCAAGCAGAGAATGATGCTTGCTATTGTTCATGTAGAATAGCTTGTCTGTCCTTAGTACAGGGTTCTTGGATGTCAGTCTCTTTCTAGGCATGATGCTTGAAGGGCAAGGCACTTCGTTGTCCCTAATACCTAGGTGCTTATTTTAGGCATGGTGTATGTTACACTTAGTTTTGCCTTTGTGAGGGCATCTCCCTGCATACACTCGCTATCATCTGACTCAACTTGTAGCTTTTGGAATTGAGGATGGAGGACTGGACAGGCTGGGAGAGTTGATTCCTGTAATGATCAGTGTTGGCAGGAAAATGTCCCTGAAGCTGATTCAGTTTCCTGGATGGGAGGACTCTGACAGAGCTTCCTTGTTGTTCTCCCACACTGGGTGTCTTGTCTTCCTTCTGTGGCTCCTCAGGGTGCTGGAGCATCTGACAATGCTCAGGAGTTTAGGGTAGTTTTTAATTGGAAGGTATGCCTGTATCTTCATCTCAATACTGGTACCAGCTCTTCTACAGGCCCTACTCTGGAAACAAAAAGGTATTAGGTTGCTGTAGAACTTGTTAGTTCTTCTATTTCATGGATCTCTTGCAAACCTACCAAGCTAGGTGTTACAAATTGTTGAGGCAATGGCTGGTCCTGAGAAATCTATGGAGGTCCATGCGCCTCGCATAGTCCTTGGACAGGGACACATGCATCACTAAATCTCACAGTTTTATCTCCTGGCAAAGAAGGGCTTCTGATCACTTGAGTAGCAGCTGCAACTGACTCTGAGAATACAGAGAATGTGCCCCAGACAAGTCCACTAAATTTCTGCTGTATAAGATCCTCTGAGACCTTGAGGTAAGACAACAGATGAGAGAAAGGAGGGTGATCCATTTTCTTATTAGAGTTTGAAAAAGGTTGTGGTGTGGAGTTCAGCAAAAGTTCCTTGGTGGGACTGTCAAAGAGAGGAGGCAAAAGAATCAGCTTCAAGAAGAGGATTAAGAGGCCTAACAGTCTCTGTAAATATGCAACCTGTAGCCATATAGTCCATCCATTGTCCCCATATCCCATACTCCTTAGTGCCATGTTCAACAGGGATGTGTTCCAATCTTTCCCTGCATAGGGTCTTCAGTATGAAGATCCCCAGGCCCTGAGCTCACATTCTTGTATGAAAAATTTCACAAGACAGAGAGATTTCTTAGATTTTCATAGGTTGTGATGGAGCCTTGGTGTCTTCTACATTATTTTCCTGCCGTTGGTACAACCTGGAGCTAGTTATGTAGGATAAAGAAAAGGAATGAGAACACACAGGTGTGAGGCATCTCTCTAGTCACTCCCCATTCTGGGACTCTAACTCTCAAGCACCATAGTGCAAGAAATGAGCACTGAACTTGAGCCAAGGGAGTAGAGCGACCTCATCTCTCCATTCAGACTTTCCTTGCTCTTCCCTCTCCTCCTGTCATTCCCCTTACAATTCTGCAAGGGCCACAGGACCTGTTATCTGGAAAAATTTACACCTGTGAGAATTGAAGCTACATAATGGCAGGTGGACCTTGGAGTCCTCCCTACACATGCATAGAGTCACTCTACCGACTGGAACTATACTCCCAAGTGTATCACCCATCCAGGCCACCCACAGCTTTGTTATATCACAAAACCTGGGGTTTTCCTGTCTATGATTTCCTTCCCAGCAGATACCACTTTCTTCTTGGAGCTCTGCATCTCATGTCCAAAGAGCATGGCTTTCATCATGACCCTCTTCAATGAGGTGAGAGCCAGATGGAATTCTTCTCCACAGGAAGGCAGAAGCTTACCTTTTACAGTAGCAAGTTTCTTCCTGCTCTTGTTCTGCCCTCTTCTGCACCTGTCAGTTGGAAACAATTCACATGAGCTGGGGTCCCTATTTACTCTCTCTGGTAGATGACCTCCCTGCACTCTGTTCATGGATGACATGAAATCCACATTTCCCAGGGAGCTCTCCAGTCCATCCTCAACTCACCCACACTGTGTATAAACACAGTTACTTTTGGCCCTGTTGGAAAAATAGCAGAAGGCATTGTCTCAGGTACCACAGATGTCCTCAAGTCAGTGTTCCTCAGATAGGATCCTACCCAAGGCTGATCTCTGTAGCTGACTCTGGGCTGTCAATTGATACCTGCTACCTCAGAGCAGATAGGACTCAATCCCTGATCTGAGGTTAATGATCTCATGCCCTGCTTCACATCAGCTCAACACAAACAAGAGTAACTGCTTGAGCACAGGAGAGAAAGATGCCTTGTCTGATAGCTTGTCCTGTGTCCTCACCAACTCAGAAATACATCCTGCCCATGGAGCCATGGTTGTGCTTAGTGCCCTCTATGCCACTTTCTACATATGATCTGAGAGCTTCAGGCAGATACCTCGGGGCCATGCTCATCTTGACCTTGCCTGCCAGTCCCTGCAGCCTGAGATGCAGCTCTTTCTAGAGAGTTCCCTCACCTGTCACTTTCTAGACTTTCAATGGTTTTCTCTCCTCCACCCTTCTCCATCCCTTTTTCTTTCACTCTTTCAATTCCATAAAATTACATAGGAGGGAAAACATATATAAAGGGGAAAGGGGGAGACATTATTGTTAGACTACTTCCTGATGATTAGGGGGTTGAGTTCCTTGGGGGAAACTTTGATCTTTGCCATCAGGATGTCCAAGTTTTTCTTCTTTCTTCTGTGTACATGACTACTTAACAAATGGTAAACACCAACAACTGATAGAAACAACAAACAACAAACAACCATGCTTCCCAAGGCCCAATCATTTATATACCCTCTAAAAAGTCCTGAGAATTCCATGCATCACAGAAATGCAGAACATATCAGCTGCTGGCAGAATCACACACCTCTTAGAGCATGAGACAAATCATTGTCAGCTGATGTGGAAAATCTTAAGTAGCAGCATATCTCCCATTTGAAGTTAATAAAAACATTTTTGTAATTACCTTTTAAAAAGAACAAAAATGCTAAAATTTATCAGTACACCTGTCTAACTAGGAAATGTGAGAGTAAAGTTTGTGAATGACAAACTGCAGCTCCATTGTGTGTGAACCATGTGTTTGCTCACCTTTGCAATGTCCCCTTTGCTCCCATCTGGTGGTTACAGTAGGTAGTCTGTGAAGTTGCAAAATCAGCCCCTCCTTTGCATACATTCCAATGCTCATGTCCATGGCTATGTCCATGGAGCTGGGGCTCATCCACGAGTCTCTAATGCTATTCTTCAGAAGGAGGGAATTCTCCAGCTTCTGAATTGCAGTGCAGCTGTCAGGACACTGAGTCCTAAAGCTCAGTGTGAGATGTGTCAGGAGGGCTCCTGGCACATCACACTGCTGTGGCCTCCTCATCACAAAGGGGTCCTGGCAGTAGAGAGGCTGCCACAGCCCCTTTCCAGCCCCCAGCTCAGTGTCCCCTCCTGTGTCCTTTCCCTGCTCCCCCTTCCAAATCCTGCTTGTGAACAAGTCAGAAGTAGATTCTGTCCATGTTTTGTTCCTTCTTTCTGAGCCCCAGTATTTCTCAGTATAGGCTTATATTTTTCACAACCTACTTTAATGTGGTTCAACCTCCCCTCTGGCCTACCACCCACAAGAGGTAGTGGAAAAGGAAGGGTATTGGGATATGGGGAAGTGGAGCTGTTCAGAAATGGTTCTTTAGGGCAAATTCCAGTCCTTATTGTTCTCAGTCCAGTCCCCTAACAAACACTGAACATGAATCAGCTGCAGTCTAGTCTATTGAGCAGACACGGCACAGGAATCAGGAAGGGCAGCTCAATCCACAACACTCTAGGTCAACCAATGTACTGTAAGAATGTGTTGACCATAGAGTGGAACATGCAAATGCCTCACGATGGGGGCATGTTTATAGTTATGTGTCTACAGGGAATGAAAAACTATGCTTACCAACAAAACTTATTAGATCAAACCAGGGAAATCCTATTGTCACCCCAGACATGAAGGTCTTCACAAAGCAAAAAGCTCAAGTTATCCACAAACATTCTCAGTGTTTGAATTTTTTTAAAAAATTCATGCAAATCAACTTCAAAAGGGCTAGCCGAAGGGACTACGGTACCCAAGGGCACACTGGGTAAACACAAAGACTGGACACTATATAGACTGGAAGGACAGTACAGAAACGAGATAAACACAGTGTCTGTAAATTAAATGTTTTAGGCACTTTTTTTTTTTCAGATTAACCATTTTGGGGATGTGGGGGTGGGTGGCAAAAACCAGACAATACAGAGCCTGGATAAACCCAGAGACCAGGCAATAAACATTACAGCTATCTTTATTCAGAATAACCATTTTCAGCCTTGGGGCCCAAAACAGGAATTTTGTGCCCCAATACAGCAAGAAAAGAAGACTATTGTCCTAATCCCTTAAGTTGGGGTGGGTAGTTTTAGTCACTTGATGTGTTATGGTTGTTGTCATCTATGGTTGTAGATGGTTTTGTTTGAATTTTTGTATATTAATAGAAATGTAAGGGTTTTGTATAATTATTGTCTTCTCTATTGAAAGAAATGTAAGGTTTTTATTTAGTCATTTTATATCCATAGAAATATAAGCTTGTTTTGTTAGCCTGGTTTTGACTGTATTGTACATAAGCCCTTTATTAAAAATGTGATGGTTCTTAAAATTGTATCTATTGTGAATTAATTGTTAATATTGGAGCAGAGGACAATTGTTAAACAGGAGGGTACAATGAGGAAGCATAAGGGTTCTGTGAAAAGACATTTGCGTTGGATGGCGTTTTGCTGGGGCAAAGACATGAAGGAAAAGTTCCTGAAGTAGACACAGGTGAAAGGATGTTTGGACAAAGCAAGCACAGGAAAGGACCTGTGATGAATGATTCTTTGATAACAACCCACATGATTGGTCTACTGTACATTTCTTAGTTGAGTTCCATTTGTCAGGACTCCATAGAGAAAAACTCTCCAAAGAATTTCTGGTGCTGTGCTGTGCTGTGCTGTGCTGTGCTGTGCTGTGCTGTGTTTTCTTGCTTTTTTGAGGACTTGAGCCAATTGCCAGAGTGATGACAGCTGAGACAGACTCAAGAGCTGAGGCAAGACACATGGTGAGGCAAAACCTGCGAGGACAAGTGATGTTTGGAGGGAGTGTAACTAGGACTCCATGGACTGTGAGAAGAGCTTGTCTTGCTTGCACAGCTAAACTCTTCTTGGTCTTGTGTCTTCACTGATCTTCACTCAGTCCAGAGAGGCACAGCTGCTCCTGGCATACCCTCTGGTTCCAAATCCCTCCTGCTGACTCCTGCTGATTCTACTGAAGCCTAGATATTCCTGCTAGGGTGTGCCACTGCTGCTGCTATCCTGACAATACTGAGCTTGTCTGCCCGTGTATCTGGGAAGTGTTGGTGAGTGGATCAAGCTTCCACTGCTGACCTGTGCAATGAACTGCTGATTTCCTGACAAAGGAGATGGGATTTTCTCCCAAGAACTATTTCTAAACAGGTCCACTTCCCCCATATCCTTTCTTTCCCACTACCTCTCCTGGCTGGTGGGCTAAAAGGGAGTTTAAAGCATTTGAGAACCATCATTAAAAGTAGGCTTTGAAATAATTTATGACTACTGATATTTTCGAGGTAATTTTGTATGAGCCCCTTTGTTAAGGTGTTTATCAGCTGCAGGAGTTCTCTGGTAGAGTTTTTGTGCTCACTTATGTATACTATCATATCATTGCCAATAATGGCACTTTGGCTTCTTCTTTTCCAATTTGTATCTCCTTGATCTCCTTTAGTTGTCTTACTGCTCTAGCTAGAACTTCAAGTATTATGTTGCATAAATAGGGAGAGAAGTGGCAGCCTTGTCTTGTCTCTGATTTTAGTGGAAGTGGTTAATTTCCTCTCCGTTTAATTTGACATTGGCTATTGACTTGCTGCTGTATATTGTCTTCATTAGGTTTAGATATGCACTTTGTGTCCCTGATGTCTCCATTAACATGAAGTGTTGTTGGATGTTTTCAAAGGGGTTTTCAGCATCTAATGAGATTATCCTGTGGGGTGTTTTTCCTTTCAGTGTTTTTATATGGTGGATTACTATACATTGATGTAATTCCATATATTGAGCCATCCCTGCATCCTCGGAATCAAGCCTACTTAATCATAGTGGATTAAATCTTTGATATGTAGTTAGATCCAGTTTGCCTCTAGTTTATTGAATGTTTTTAAACATTAATTTCATAAAGGTAATCACTCTGAAATTTTCTTTGTTGAACCTTTGTGTGGTTTAAGTATTAGTGTGATTGCGGTCTCACAGAACGAGTTTCGCAATGCTCTTCTGTATCTATATTCTTGAGTAGTTTAAGAAGTGACTGGTTTTTGAAAATTTGGTACAATTCTATGCAAAAATCATCTGGCCCTGGGATTGTTTTGGTTGAGAGTCTTTTAATGGCTGTTTTTATTTCCTTGGGGGTTTATAGTACTGTTTGAATTGTTTACCTTGTCTTGATTTAATCGTGTTAAATGGTATGTGTAGAAAATCAACCATTACATTTAGATTTTAAAATATTGTGACATTCAGAGTTTTCAAATCAAACCAGTTATTCTTCAGATTTTCTCAGCCTGTTGACATGGTCTTCTTTTAATTTCTGAATTTTTAAATTCGCTTTGCATACTGTCTTCTGCCTTTTCCTTAATTTGGCTAAGGGTTTTCCAATCTTGTTGGTTTTCTCAGAAAAGCAGTGTTTGGTTTCATTGGTTCTTATATTGTTCTATTTGTTTCTCTTTGGTTTTCAGTTCTGATTTTGATTATTTCTTACTGTGTACTTCTCTTACATTTGCTTCTTTGTGTTCTAGAGCTTTCAGATTTGCTTTTATGTTGCTAGCAGGAGGTCTCTCTAATTCCTTTCTAAAGACACTTAGTTCATTGTGCTTTGTCTTAGCACCACTTTCATTGTGTGCGATAATTTCATGTATGTTGTGCCTTCATTTTCACTGAATTCTAGAAAGTCCTTTAAAATGCTGGTTCTTTTGCCAGAGACCATGGCCTGCGCTCCCCAGTTAGCTCCAAGGTCAGCCACCATCAGCTCCCACTCACAACTTGCCCGTTCCTCTCAGCTTAGCTCTGCCAAACCAGCTGCTGCTTTTGCCTGTGAGCTTCTTTACCAGCCCCTTTGAATTCACACACACACACACACACACACACACACACACACACACACAGCCTTATTATTTTAGAATTTGCCTACTAGCACAATTCCTGGGCACTGAATCTCCTGCCCTAATCTTATCAACTGTCAGCTAGACCCCATCAACATCTTCAAAGCCCCGCCTGAAGTTTACAGTCCATCGTTGCCGAGTACTTACAGGAATGTTGCTTTCTACTCTTTCCAGTGTATGGTACCAAAAAGCCCCTCTCTCCTTTCTCACATCCCCTTTTTCCTCCTGGGACCCAGATGCCCAACCTTTACCATTTTCTCAGCAATTGGCTGCTGCCTTCTTTATTGACCAAATCAAGGCTTCTTCATTGACCTAAGCAAGAACCAATTAGGGAAACAGGTTTTAGTATCAGTTCCACCCCATTGGTGGAGCTAAGCCAGAATGTGGGCCCCAATCCTGGAAAAGAAGGTAGCAGGGTTTTAAAATTACATACAACAGACTCCCTGGACAATCTGTGGTGACTGAGACACCCAGGCCCCTACTGAGCTCAAGCCCAGTGGACGATCCCAGGGAAGCAGAGCCCTGCCCTATTTCATGTTCCTTTTTATGTTCAGGCTCCTCTAAACGTGCACATTCTGCATGGGAGAGAAAACACACCAAAATTGTCTTTAGAGATTTGTCTTGCTATATATAAAATTATTTTTCTTTCCACCTATTTTGTAGAAAATGACAAAATGTCATTCTTAGGCTAGGGTTGTTTTTAGTTAAGGATGCAGCTGGACCTGGAGGGCAGGTCCTCTGAAAATATGACCCTTTCAGGACACCTTGTCATCTTCAGGACCCTTGGTTGAGGCAGCTTTACAGAGCTGTGCCACCTCCACAAGAATGTGTGGGTCACTTTCAGGATGTAGGAAAGGGGTGAGAAAAATGACTAAGACAACAGGACTGAAATTGACATGATTAAGCTTCTGGATCATCCAAACATCATGAAGCGGTTCCACATCAGAAAACATATATTTATGGTGCTGGAGTTTGCTGCTGAGGGAGATCTGGTGAACCACATTGAAAAAGTCAGCTGTGTACAGGAGGATCAGGCTCAGCACATCTTCACATAAGTAGTATATTTAATTAACAAAACAACGAGAACACTATTGCACAAAGGGACATCAAACTGAGTGACTTTGGCCTGGCCATCAAGTCACCTCTGGACAGATGTTCATGGGTGGTAGTGGTTTAGTGTGAGGTCTGGTCAGGCCAGATCCCCAACATATTATGTGTGGCACAGAGGGTCTCTCCAGCTGGATCTGATCATAGCCTTATATTTGAAGGTACAATTAGGTGTCGTATGCAACACAGCATGATTACCTAGAGTCTTATATATGTGCTGAGCAAGCATCTCCCGCCCTGTTAACATGCTCTATACATTTGTAGCTTAAGGACATGCAGGACAATCACCATATAGATTTCTAGATATCAGTCCTGCCTAGACAAACTCTTCTACTGTGGCATATATAATTCCAGTTACCAGAACCTTATAGACAACCCCCTGACCTCAGTGTCACCTGAGTTGCAGGGATAGGTTTCAGGTTCTACCAGACATTATACCTCCTGCCATTGACCTACATATCCTGCTAGATTTAGATTGTGGTGAACATCTCCTGCTCTGACATAAGAAAGGCAATAAAAGTTTACCAGATCAGTAGTCAATAGAATTACTTCTCAGGGGGTGATTAAGCATCTACCTTTGTTCTTAAGGTCCCAGTGAGACACTCTAACAGAATCCACTCTGGGAGTCAATGAGTGCACAGGCCTCACTCATAGAGCTTAGATTAGTGGTTACACACAGAGGTGTGCAGTTGTTCTTCCCTGCAAAGTTATACCACAAAAGTTAGTACCCAGTGAGTTTGATGTCTTCCACATCCATCTATGTCATATGGAGGTCCTCTATTCCAGCCTTCCCTGGTATATACATTTAATACCCTCTGCAAAGCCATGTGCAATTTGGGAAGAGTTGTTTACAACATTTTATGGTTGTAATGAGGACTCTTTTCCTGGTGTCTTCTTTTTCTGGTATCCAAGTCTTGACTGTATCTTTGAGGTGGGGGAAACTTGGGATGGAAGGCCTTTCTCTACCACACGTTTCTTTCTGGCTTATGCCTCTAGATTGTGTAATACTCTGCCTCTCTTCACTGGGCTGAACCCTCCTTGAATTAAATCACTTCAATTTTATCCTTCATGACACTGATGTTTTCAGTCTCTACCCTCTCACGTCTCCTCATGCAGACATCACTTAAGACCTGAGAAGTTTTGGGGTTCTGGTGTGTATTCTGGAATCTAGGCAGGGAGTGTTGTGCAGGCCAGCTGACCTTGGCAGGGTGTATATTGCTGGGAACATCTGGATCATGTCCCACAAGCCAGCGCTGTGGCTGCTTTTTGATATCAAGTCAATCTTGCTGTACGCTTGTGGTTTTAGACCTGAGTCCTGTGTGTGCTGTGGGGTAGGTGTTTGGATGTGGCCTGGTATTCTGTTAGCCTCTAAAGACCCAAAGTCCCTGGGACTGATACTGATGACTTTGCCATCTTGAATCTCACTGGATCCCAGACTCACTCTCAATGCAGGAGGTGGCTCTTCTTTTACCTCAACAGTATGTCTTTATTTGGCTGTTGGAGGTGGGTCACTTTCTTCAGGGTCAATCACTATCACATGAAGCAGGGTTGTCTTGAGCTTACATCCTTGAAACCTCTTTTGGTGCATGCTTGGCCACATTGGGGGTGAAATTTGGTTACAGGCTGACTGTCCCAGTTGTTCGGATAGTCCTGCTCTGAGGAGGTTTTACCTGGAAGCAGAAAGGAGGTTGCAGGAGACTCAGGTTTCTCTGCCATGGATCTGGATGGGCCTTTGAGGGCCCATGGCTGGCAGCAGGTGGAGGGGCTCTTTGGGTCTCCTGAATCTCTGTAAGTGAATGTATAGATACATCACTCTCTAGCCTGGCCGCTGATGCACTTTCTACCAATGTTCCTCCTGGATCTTGGTGATGCAAATTTTCCAGGATCATGGCAGCCTTGGAATAGTATTCAGCCTTGGAATCACAGATGGGTGAGGAGGATACACAACCTGGGGGAGGTTTGAGTCTGGAAGCCCAGGTAGGGTCAGATTGCTTCCGTCAGGGATCTGCATATACGACCTCCCTCTTCGTTTTACTGGAAGTTGCATGATGTCTGATGCCAGCTTCCTTTCAGTCTCTGAGTCAAGGAAGGATTGATGCTCAGCAGGGTTCCTGTGGAACAGCTTGTCTGTCCTCAGTGCAGTGTTCCTGGGCTTTAGCCCCTTCTCAGGTCTTCTGCTTGAAGTGCAAGGCAGGTCTTGACCCTGTAGATCAAGCAAGGCCATTCTTGATGCTGTTATGTATATCACAGGCTTCTATGAACTTCTTTAAGGGTACCCCCAAGGGCACAGACCCCTCATTTTACTACATTTGCAGCTTTTGGAGTTCAGGATGGAGGGCTGGCCAGGCTGGGAGTGTTGAGCATTGCTCTTGCAATAATTTTCACTGTGTGCTGGGAAATGTCTCTGAAGCTGGGTCTTCTGTCTTCATATCTAATAGTCGGTTACATGAACATACCTCATCTGAAATTAGACACAAAACTTAGATTTGTCTCTTATTTATTTAGCATTGTCATAATTCAATATAATCCAAAACAGTATGCTTTTTGCATTCATGTATATAATGGTAAGGAAAATGAATTCATTTCTTTTTGTTTTCTTATTGGATATTATATTTACATTTCAGATTTTATCCCCTTACCCCATTACCCCCACCACCCAGGAACCTCCTATCCCATCTTTCCTCCTCCTGCTTCTATGAGAATGTGCCCCCACCAACCCCTCACTCCCACCTCCCCACCCTCAAATCCCTCCCCACTCGGTGTTCAGCCTTCATGGAACCAAGGATCTCCTCTCCCACCTATGCCCAAGGAGGCCATCCTCCTCTACATATACAGATGAAGTCATGGGTCCCTCCCTATGTGCTCCTACACTAGTGGTTTAGACCTTGGGGAGCTCTGGTTGGTTGGTATTTTTGCTGTCCTTATGGAGCCACCAACACTTTCACCTCCTTCAGTCTTCTCTCTAACTTCTCCTTTGGGAACTCCTTGATCAGATCAGTGGTTAGCTGTGAGCATCTGCCTCTGAATATGTCAGACTCTGGCAGACGTCTAAGGAGACAGCTATATCAGGCTCCTGTCAGCATACTCTTTCTGACATCCACATCAGCATCTACCTTTGGTGACTGTACATGGGATGGATACCCAAGTGGAATGGTATCCAGATGGCCCCCTTTTCAGTTTCTTTCCCACACTTTGTCTCCCCTGAGTATTTTGTTACTCCAAGTAGGACCAAGGCACCCATACTTGGTCTTTCTTCTTCAAGAGCTTCATGTGGTCTGTGAGTTGAATTTTGGCTATTTCAGGCTTTTAGGCTAATATCCACTTATCAGTGAGTAAATACCATGTGTGTTCTTTTGTGATTGGGTTACCTCACTCAGGATGATATTTTCTAGTTCCATCCATTTACCTAAGAATTTCTCGAATTCACTGTTTTTATTTTTTATTTTTTTATTTTCATATTTAAACATATACAATACGTATAAACATATATATTTGTCTAGAAAACAACAATAATAATTACAGCATAAGAGGCCTTTGAGAAGGAGTAGCAGAGGACACAGGAAGCAAGGCAGGGTGAATGAGGTAAATACAGTGCTCGTATATGGATTGTCAAAGATTGAATAAGATAATAAAAATCTATTTTTTTAATATTTTATTTAAATTTCAGATGCCATCCCCTTTCCCCAGTTCCCCTCCCTAGAAAACCCCTATCCCATGACCCCTTTTCCTTTTTGCTTTTATACAATTTTTTTAAATGTTAATCAAAGGCTTTATAAGTTTGGTATTGCTCAATCAGAGGTGTAAGCCAATACCCAACCTAGATATATAAACTATCTTTGACTGGTGGAGACTCGTGAACATCTGCCTCCATGCCCCCCTCTTTTTCTCTCTCATCACCTAGCTTCTCCTCTCCTTCATCTTCTCCTCTCCTTACTCCATCTCTTCCTCTCAGTACTCCTTCCCCCTTAGCTCCTCCTACATATCACCCTTCCTGTTAAAATAAAGCTTATTTCTCACAATATAATTAGAGCATACTTATTCCTAATTGTACCAGTGAGGTACAAGATAGTCCTAATACCCAGTCCATCATTTTGTTGACTAACCAGAACCTCTGTCATCTCTCCTAACTAAAACACTTAGTTTTGAACCTGGCTTTTTTTCTTGGCTTTAGAATGAATGTCAGCTCAAAACCATCCACTCAGATCTTTTCTCTCAAAGTAAATAGCCAGGATTGGCTATGAGACTATAGGTCTTCAACCCCGTCAGAAATCCAGAATTACTGAGTTAACTGAAAGTATGGGAAGCACTAAATATAGCTTCTAAGACTTAGCCAATTTATAGAGACCGCTAAACACCCTATACTACCGAATGTTGGAACATCAAATCTTCAGCCTTCTGGCCGAAAATCATCTGACAGACCTTAGTGATGCCGAATTATTAAGGCTGATTACTCTGTCTAGGCAGATGTAATCAGTCGACTATTCTGCAGGTGTGTCCTTTTCTGGACAGTAATTTGTCTGTAGAAGGAAAGAGGCAATTCTTGCCTAGTGGTTGTCAACGCACAACTGGAGTATCTCCAAGGATGCTCAATTTCTTCTTAGAATCAACGACAGGAAGATGTCAGGAACAGACAGATCTCTAGTCAAAAGGAACATTAATATAGAAATATTTGTAATGTCAATTCTATGGACTTCTGACGTTTTGGAAACCAACTACTCATGTAAGGTAACCTGGACTGTTGTCTGTTAACTCCTCTCAGCTATTTCTAAATAAAATATGGAAAACACCCTAGCAATAAACTCAAAGCCCTGAATTTGCTATAGTCCCTTAACCCATAGGCTAACTGTCCCAAATCAGTTTAAAAAGTTAAAGAAGGACTGGGTCTAAGCCTTGTATTCTTAAATGTGTTATACAGGCACAATGCCCATGAGAGTATCAATATTCATCTCACTTTTATATCAATAAGAAGCTCATACCAATGAAAACCTTAAATTTGAAATCAAAGTAAATTTTGTATCATTTAAGACTTTATAGCTTCATCTTGATATTAATTATACAGATTTCTACCAATAGGTTATGGCTATGCAATAAGTCCTAGCTAGTCCTCACTGTTCCAACAAAACCACTACTTTTCCCTAGAAAGACAGACCAATATTAACCACCTTAGTCCCCAAGCCCAGGGAATAGGGACACTGACTCTTCTTTAACTTCTTCAAGCTGATTACAGGCGTTGAGGTATTAGAAGAGGGGTAGGGGGAAGAGTAAGTTGATAAGCCTCTGACGCTGTGTCTTCACTGTATCCAGATGGAATTCCAGGACATCGGAGGTTTGGGCAGGTCTGCTCAGTGTGCTTGATGAGTAGATACACTGATGCTGTGTATTCTGCAATATACAATTCTCAGAACAAGTTTTAGTATCAGAAAAAAAATTTTTTTTCCCTAGAGGGCTGACATTTTTTTTAAAATGTTGGTTCTAACAACTTTTCTTTTTTTTACCCTTTTTAAAATTGGTTGTAGTATTTACATTTCAAATTTTATCCCCTTATCACATTCCCCCCACCACCCAGGAGACCCTTATCCCATCCCCCCTCCTTGTGCTTCTATGAGGGTGTGATTTTCCAGTTTCTATGATGCTGTTTACATTAATGTAAACTGTCTCCTAAATTTCTAAATCCTTTCCTTTGTGTTATTAAGTTTCCTATTTTTTCTTTCTTTTTTCTCTTTTTTCTCCTTTTTTCCATCTCTTTTTTTAAAAATTGGTTATTATATTTAACTTTCAGAGTTTATCCCCTTACACCATTTCCTCCCACCACCCAGAAACCTCCTATCCCACCCCCTCCTCATGCTTCTATGAGGCAGTACCCGCACCTATCCCCCCACTACCCTCTCCCCACCCTGACATTCCCCCCTCCACTCTGTGTTCGTTTTTTATGGGACCAAGAAACTCCTCTCCCACCTATACCTGACAAGGCCATCCTCCCCTACCGCTGGAGTCATGGGTCCCTCCTTGTGTGCTCCCAGGCTGGTGGTTTAGACCCTGGGGGGCTCTGGTTGTTTGGTATTGTTGCTTTCCTCCTGGGGTCACAAACCCTTTCTGCTCCTTCAGTCTTTCTTCTCTCTAAGTTCTCCATTGGGAAACCCCTGATCATATCAGTGGTTAGCTGTGAGCATCGTCCTCTGAATGTGTTAGTCTTTGGCAGACCTCTAAGGAGACAGCTATATCATGTTTCTGACAGCATGCACTTCCAGCCATCCACATCAGTGTCTAGCTTAGGTGACTGTACATGGGATGAATACCCAGGTGGAATGGTCTCCTGATGGCTCCTCCTTCAGTTTCTGTCCCATGTTTTGTTTCCATATTTGCTCCCTTGAGCATTTTTGTTACTCGTTCTAGGTAGAACTGAGGTATCCCCTCTTGGTCTTCCTTCTTCATGAGCTTCATGTGGTCTGCAGGTTGAGTCTTCGCTATTCCAAGCTTTTGAGCTAACATCCGCTTAACAGTGAGTAAATACCATGTGTTGTTCTTTTGTGATTGGGTTAACTCACTCAGGATGATAATTTCTAGATCCATCCATTTGCCTATAAATTTCTCGAAATCATTATTTTTAATAGCTGAGTAATACTCCGTTGTGTAAATGTACTACATTTTTTTTGTATCCATTCCTCTGTTCAACGACATCTGGGTTCTTTTCAGCTTCTGGCTATTATAAATAAGGCTGCTATGAACATAGTGGAGCATATGTCCTTGTTATATGTTGGAGCATCTTCTGGGTATATGCCCAGGAGTGGTATAGCTGGGTCCTCAGGTAATGCTATGTCCAATTTTCTGAGGAACCACCAGACTGATTTCCAGACTGCTTGTACCAGCTTGCAATCCCACCAACAATGGAAGAGTGTTTCTCTTTCTCCACATCCTCACCAGCATCTACTATCACCTGGGTTTTTGATCTTAGCCATTCTGACTGGTGTGAGGTGGTATCTCAGTGTTGTTTTGATTTGCATTTTCCTGATGACTAAGGATGTTGAGCATTTCTTAAGGTGCTTCTCGGCCATTCGAGTTTCCTCAGTTGAGAATTCTTTGTTTAGCTCTGTACCCCATTTTTAATAGGGCTATTTGGTTGTCTGGAGTCTAATTTCTTGAGTTCTTTGTATATATTCGATATTAGCCCTTTATCGCATGTAGGATTGGTAAAGATCTTTTCCCAATCTGTTGGTTGCTGTTTTGTCTTATTGACAGTGTCCTTTTCCTTATAGAAGCTTTGCAATTTTATGGGGTCCTATTTGTCAATTCTTGATCTTAGAGGCATAAGCCATTGGTGTTCTCTTCAGGAACTTTTCCCCTGTGCCTAGGTATTCGAGGGTCTTCCCCACCTTCTCTTCTATTAGTTTCAGTGTATCTGGTTTTAAGTGAAGGTCCTTTATCCACTTAGATTGAGCTTTGTATAAGGGGATAAGAATGGATTGATTTGCATCCTTCTACATGCTGACCTCCAGTTGAGCCAGCATCATTTGTTGAAAATGCTGTTCTTTTTCTACTGGATAGTTTTAGCTCCTTTGCCAAAGATCAAGTGACCATTCATTTCTTAACCCTAAGAATGCATAGTCTGAACATTCTATAGTAATTGGAATGCTTAATAGTGTTTTGCCGCTTTTCTTCACATGCTCACTTTTATCAATTAGGAAACTCTAATAGAATTTCTTTAGGTATTTTAAAATATCTCATTGTCTTCACGTTGGAAATATTACCACATACAACATGTATGTGCAGATATCTTCTTGGCAGGAAGTAGTGCACATCCTTTGAGCCCATGATCAAAAATGGTATACCTGGTTTTATGGTAGTTCTATTTTTAGGTACCAACTTCCACCAAGCATCTGCAGTTTACACACCCATTAGTAGCTCCTGACAGGTCCCTTCCCTCATCTTTGGTAGAATTTCTCATTTGCATTGGTCTCAGTCAGCGCTGTAAGGTAAAATGGAATCTCAATGTCACCCTAATTTAAATTTAATCTGATGGCTAAGAACACTGAAGAATCCTTTGTTGTGAATTCTCTGTTACGCTCTGTACCTTATTATTTGTTGGGTTATTTTGTTTGACAGTGTCTATTTTCTTGAGTTTTTTACACATTCCCAACTTGAATTTATCTCAAGGCTAAGAATATTAAACAACTGGTAAAATCATTATTATACTCTTTGTGTTTTATTTTAAAAAACTATTCATTAGTCTGTTTTGATTGATTTTTGATATTGAAATAACAGTTGTTTGTACATTCTAAATGTTAAGGCCCCACATTGGAATTTACTGATAGGATGGCTTTCCATCCTCTAGGCCTGTAATGCAAGCATCTTTATCTGTACAGAGCCTTTTCATGGAATCTCATTTTCAATTTATAGGGCTCCTTTATTTGCTATTGTTGTTCTTTTTTTCCATTATTTTGTATTCACTTTACACCCTGATCATAGTCAGTTTTACCTTTCAGTTTTACCCTCAGAAATCCCTCCCACAATACTCTCTTTCATTCTGCTCTGAGGTGACACTCCGCCTTTGGTACTAACAAGCCCTAATAATCAACTGGAAGTAGGACTAAGTACATCCGGTTCCACCGAGGTCTACACAGGCAGTTTAACTGGAGAAGGGAATCCAAAGGCAGACAATGGAGTCAGAGATTGTTCCACGCACCTCCCAAGTCCCTTTTCGCCTGTGAATAAGGACACAAGAGGCAATAATCGGGTATTACTGCAAACAAGGATTTACTTCTTGTAACAGTAAAGCAGAAAGACGGAAAAAGCCGGAAGAGGCACTAGAGTGACATGTTCACTTCTGATTGACTCTTCACTCATCACCCAATATTACGCCTCGGGATTGGCCAGAGACTTTGGCGGGCTTTCTGCCTTTGCAGCTGCACAGTTAATTGTTTACTACTGGGAAGACATGAGGCCAGCACCATCTTGGAAGTGCGCATACTGACATAATCACTACGGCTCCCAACAAGAGACAGCTCCTGCTGCAATTTTACAGAACCCACATGAAGCCTGAGCTGCACAACTGCTATAAATGTGTCAGAATAATGGTTTTGATGTGTTCTTAAACTTGGTTTGCTAGAATTTTATTGAATATTTTTGCATTGATATTCATAAGTGAAATTGGTATGAAGTTCTTTTTCTTTGTTGGGTCTTTATGTGATTTATGTATTAGAGCAACTGTGGTTTCATAGAATGAATTATGTTGGGTTCCTTCTCTTTCTATTTCGTGGACCAGTTTGAGGAGTATTGGTATTAGCTCTTCTTTGAAGGTCTGGTCGAATTCTGCACTAAAAGCATCTGTCCCAGGGTTTTTTTGGTTGAGATATTTTAATGACTGCTTGTATTTTCTTAGATGTTATGGGAATGTTTAGATAGTTTACCTGATCTTGATTTAACTTTGTTATGTGATAACTGTCACACATACCAAAATTCATCTATTTCATCTAGATTTTTCAGGTTGGTTGAGTACAAGGTTGAGTAGTGAGATCTGATGAGTTTTTTAAGTTTCTCCCATTTCTGTTGTTTTGTATCTCTTTTCATTTCTAATTTTGTAAATTTGGATATGGCTCAGCCAACCTGACTGAAATTGACATAATAAGCTTCTGGGCCATCCAAATATAATGAAGCTGTTTCATACCATCAAAAGTACAAAACATATCTTTATGGTGCTAGAATGTGCTGCTGAGGGAGATCTGGTGAGCCACATTGAGAAGTCTGGCTGTCTACAGGAGGATCAGGCTCAGCACTTCCTAACACAGACAGTGGGTGCAGTTGTCTATGCAACGAGAACAGCATTCTACACAGCAACATCAATCTGTGTGAATTTGGCCTGGCCATCAAGTCACCTCTGGAGAGAAGTTCAAGGGTGATACTGGTATAGTGTGTGAAGTGGTGAGGCTGGATTCCCAACATATGTGTGGCAGGGATGGGCTCTCCAGGAGGATCTGATCATAACACTGTATTGGCAAGTGCAGTTTGATGTGGTATACAACATGGCCTATTAACCTAGAGTCCTATATATTTAGTGAACATGGACGTCACTCACTGTTAACAATGTATAGACATGGTTAGGTGAACAATATTTAGGACACTTACAATATAGATTTCTAGATATCAGTCCTGCCTAGACAGCATCTCTTCTACTGTGGCATATACAATGCCAGGTACCAGAAACAGCTAGACAACCTTCTGACCCTAGTGTATACAGGGATAGGTATCAGGTCCTGCTGGACATTCCACCTCCTGTCATTTACCCACATATTCTGCTAGATTTAGATCTTGTTGGACACCTCCTACCCTGATATAAGAAAGCAAGTAAAATCAGCTTATGTATCAATAGAATTTCTTCCCAAGGGGAGACCTATCCTCTACCCTTCTTGCTAAGGCCCCACTGACAAACTCTGAAAGGATCCACTCTGGGAAGCAATGAGTGCACAGGGCTCACTTACAGAGCATAGGTTATGGGTTACCTGCAGAAGTTCAGGTGTTTCTCCCTGCAAAGTTGTACCAGAAATGTTATTATTCAGTGATGCTGATGTCTTCCACATACTTACATTGAGGGAGGTTTCCTCCCCTGGTCTTCTCTGGACTATGTATTCTAGCCCATCTCAAGGTCAAGTTCAACTAGGAAGTTGTTGCAAACATAACTTGTTTGTAGTGAGGACTCTCTTCCTGGTTTGCAGATGGGCCTCTTGTAGTGGTATACCCACCCACCAAGGAAACAAAGAGTGTGTGTGCACTCACACGCACAACATACATGCCATAAGAATACACACATACACTGTACATAGGTGATAGAGCACATAGAAATCTTCTGTTTCTATGTTCAAGGGTATCTATGCTCTTAGTAACTTAAGTAAGTCCAAAAGCATATATCAGTGGAGTGACTGGAGTTTCAGTGTGAAGTGGGATGGAAAAAGATAGCACATGTCATTTAACAGAAGAATCTATAAGAAAATGAACAGAGAGGAAAGCTCTGAGAATTGAGCAAAGTAGCTGCTTAGTCGTTCAATGTGGAGAAAAAAAAAGGAATTCCATATATAAAAAAAAATCTTAGTTATCTTTATTTGAACAGGGTATGTTATGTCAGTTTTTATTTTCCCAAGCATTGTGTTTTGTTTTGTTTGTAAGTATTTCTCACAATATATTTTGTCTATATTGTTTCCTTCCTCCAGCTTTCCCTAAATCTTCCCACTACACACATGACTTCATAGTTTTATCTTAAGGAAAACAAAAAATTAAAACCCACAAAATTATAGTGGTCTAATTGTTATAATTTTAAAACATGATGTGCATTCAGAAAAAAATGTAATATAAGTAGAAAAGCCTTCAAGGTAAAGTTTTACAAAATTATGAAAAGATACATACAATATTCCTAAACTTAAAATAGTAACATCATCTTCATAGTTTAAAAGAATCATTTTAATAATGGTAATGGCTATAGTAATTGATATATTATAATTTAATTAAAATGAGAATTTAATGTACTTGTTTAAGATTAAATAAAATGACAAATTTTAAGGATTTTCACCTGAATTTCAAAAGATATACAAAAATAATGGGGCAAAATAAAATTATTTTGAGGGATGAACTGAAGTCCTTCCATACAATATTTGGACCTATGGGACTGAGGAGGTGGCTTTGACAAGGCCAGAGTTCAAATCTCAGCACTCACATGTTGGCTCCCAGCCATGTGTAACTCAATTTCTAGGGGAAAAATACTTTTAATAGAATAGTTTCCTGCCAAGATATACAACCAATAAAGGGATCACATCCAAATTATATGTTCCTATAAATCATAGAAAAGAAAGTCTGTTACGAGTGGGAGAATGTCTCGGCTGCATGAAATCAAACAGAAATAAACAGACACCAAACACACTAAAGTCCCTGACCCTTTGGTTAATACTACAGTTACTGAAGTGATTGAGCATAGGAAAAAAGGCCTCAAAATGACACAGAATAAACCAACAGACGTGCCATTGGAATCTCTGTCCACCTGAGCTGGAGCCCAAGAAATGTACAAGCTATTAATAGCATCACACATGCAGGATGCGGTTCAAGGGCAGTCACAGCAATTAAGCACTGGAATGTGAGCCTCAGTCAACTTTGGAATGAATAGGGGAATAAGGGTCCATTAAAATAGTGTGAAACTACTTAATACAAATGACTCAGATGTGGCTCTACTGAGCAAGGCTGCATCATCCTATGCTACAGTGTTTAAATGGGAGATGCCAGACAGAGAGGAGATGCAGTATGAGCAAGCCAGGCTGCTGAGATGAGCAGGACAAGCTCAGGGTATAAAGATGCTACTTAAATGTGAGGAGGAGGTTCCTAAGCAAGGTGGCTTTCTTTGCAGGAGGGAGAGTGGATGACAGAGCAGCACATGGGATTTAATGGGTTAACAGAACCATGTGTTGTTACTCTGGGTGTTTATACATTTGTTTAATACTAATGAGTTGGCATAACATATACATTTTGTGGTATAAACTTCATTTTACACTATAAAGAAATATATGAAGAAAATGCAAAAAGTAATGTAGCTGAGATCTGCTGAAGCAGTGGGAGATGAAGAATGTGTTGTTTCATTTGGGGCTTGGCAGGGGGTGCATAACTGAGAGGATATTATGGGAGGAAAGAGGGGAGGTTGAACATTGACAGACAATGGATGCTGGGAGACTTTGATCTCTACCATAAAGGAGGATCATAAAGTAGGAACGTAGGTTTCCAAATTATCCACAAAGAAACCTTCCTCCAGGAACCAATCTACAAGCTGACAGACATTGTGCAAAAGCGGAGTGACACTGGTGCTGCATCACGTGGGCTGCATGTCCACATATCTGCAAGGTGATGGCATGGGCAGTATGGTTCCAGTTATCCAGGGAGGGCACAGAGTGAACTCAATGGGATGTCTGAGTTTCTCTGCAGGCTTTGCTCTGTTACTGTGCAGGCCTGTGTGACAAGGCCCTCAGTAACCACCCATGGCCACACACTGCCGGTTCTATTCTGGACCCTGCTCTAGTCAGAGGGGATGGCAGGCTGTGGACACTCACTTCCCTATCACCCAGGCTGAGATAATGATGATAGGGGCTCAGCCCACATCAAGGTGAGTAGGGGCTCCTGGGATAGGTCATCTCTATGTCTGTTCTAGAAATGCAGGTAGAGATTCTCCTACATTGGACCTGGGAATGACAGTTTATGATTATTGTCTCTGCACAACGTTCTGTACAGTGACAAACCATCAAGGTGAGACAGTGAAAGGAAGACATTGGGACACACATATATGTAAGGTCTTTCTATGGCTGAAAAACATGTAGCGTTTTGTTTTCCTGTCATGGCAGAAAGATTAACACTAACTGAACATTGCTTAGTGACCGTGCCTTACCACATGCAATGTCTCTCCATAAATCACAATGAGGCAGAAGCAATGCTGACCTTCCCCTGCTCCATCACTGTAGGATAGAAACCACTGTGCTGAAAGGCAGGAGCATGAACCCGGAAGCAGCTCCTATCTGGGAAGGAGCCATGAGCAGGGAAGGAAGAGCTCCAGGAAGGAAAAGAGTTTCTTTGTAGGAAAATAAACAAGTTTATTACCAGGAGGCATGGGGAAACATGTCTGGGCAGATGGGACATGTTCTAGAAAGTCCTGCTGTGGGAATGCAAGGATGTTCTGAGCTCCTTGACCTATTCTGGTCATTTCTACCTGGGATCAGAAGGTCGCTGGGCAACAGCTGAAGACCAGAAGTAGTCATTTCCCAAGTGCTTGACAGGATGGTTCTCTTCCGGACTCAGAAAGCAGACACATCACATTCCTTTCAGTTTATTTTGTGTATTTTCATTGTATTTATGGTCAAAACCTGGCTGCTGTTTGTTGCCAATTTCTCTGTTTCAGGATGAATGCTTGTGCCCCTCAGGGCTCCTATGTTGACAGTGGGTCATTCCAACTTTTGGTCTAATTTTACCTGCACCACAGGCTCTCGGGTCTACAAGACCTGGCTCCTGCTTGTCCACGATTCCCCTGTACCCACATGGAAGTTCTTTCCCCTTGGGGATGGGGAGCTGGTTATTCGTCTTGGGGTTGCCATGGCCACAGCTCATTCTGGTTTTACCTCTGCTATGATTTGTGTTATGCAGACTCTCAGAAGACTGGGATGAGTCACCCTGCTGGAATGTCAGTGATTCCTCTTTACACCCTTCTATTTTTGATGGGTCTTCTTTTGTGTCCTCCAAAATCTGGAATAAAACATTGGCAAGGGATTGCAGGTCAGCTAACATATTATTTATTATGAGGTTTTTTGCTACGAATTCCTGTGTCTGGTTATTACTTGCCGGAGGGTGAACATTTTTAAGCTTATCTCTTGTCTCACTGTGTGTCGTGCTGCGGTTTCTATCTCTGAAATCATTCTTTGGAATGTTCTTCCAAGAACTCTTAGAAGTACTCTCCCCTTTTCCTGTTATGCAAGTCTTTGTTGTATCCTTGAGCTGTGTGGAGCTCAGGATAGAAGGCTTTACTCTCCCAAGCCTTTCTCCCTGGCTTGTGGGAGCTGGGGTACATGGTTGCAGGATGCCTTTTCCAGTGCCTCGGATAGTCCTGGTCTGCTGGGGATTTTCGACCTGGAAATAAAAAGCAGGTCGCTGTACATTAAGCTATCTCTGAAATGGGTCTGGATGGGCCTTTGAGGCTCCATGGCTAGCAGCAGGTGGAGGGGTTGTTTTGGTTTTTGGAACCTCTGGAATCCAATCCATAAGCACAGCAGCTTTCTTCCTATCAGCTGGTGCACTTTCTAACAATGTCCCTCCTGGGTCTTTGTGATGCAAATTTCCCAGGACTGGGGCAGTCTTATTATAGAGTGAGGAAGGATACACAGCCTGGGGGAGGTTTGAGTAAGGAACGCCAGGTGGCATGACATCCCTTGCCTCAAGCATGGGCGAATATGATCTCCTTCTGTCTCTTCCTGGAGGCTCTATGATGTCTGATGCCAGCTTTCTTTCAGTCTCTGAGTCAAGCAGTGAATGATGCCCAACAGGGCTTATATCAGACTGTTGGTCTGTCAGTGCAGTGTTCCTGGGTTTCAGCCCATTCCCAGAAGATCTGCATAAAATGCAAGCCATCTTTTTGCCCCAATACAAAGGCCCTCCTTGATGATATTATGTATATCTGTTCTGTTCTTCTATAAGGGCAGCCCTGTGGGCACAGGCCCCATCATTTTGCTACAGTTGCAGCTTTCCAGGTTGGGCATGGAGGACTGGGCAGGCTGGGAGAGTTGAGGCCTGCTCTTGGAATAATGATCAAGGCTTTTGTCAGTTTCCTGGATGGGAGGAATCTGATGGAGGTTCCCTGTGGTTCTCCCACATTAGTTTCCTGTGGCTCCTTATGGTGCTGGAGCATCTGACAGTGCTGAGGAAGGATGGAGGCAGGCCTGATAGCCTTAGTATCCAGGCTGACCCTGGGCAAGTTCCCAGTGTGCTTGCTACTGTAAAATTGGTGTTATTGGTCCTGAGAACCTTTGGTAGTTTCGAATACAGTCCCTGTTTCCAGCGTAGGCTTTCAATTGGTGGGAAGCCTGTATTCTTTTCTCAGTGGTAGGACAGGTCACTGCAGAGTTCCTGCATTTCATACAAGGAGCTATTTGCTTTGGGGTAGAGCTTGGGAGGATTTTCTTTTCTTGGACTGGTTTCACACTGACCAAGTTTGGTTTCACAAGTTAGTGAGGTAATGGCTGATACCTGGAATGCTGTGGAGGTCCTTTAGCCTAGGATGGAGCTTGGGCAGGACCACCAGGTACCAATAAACCTCAAAGATTTATGTTTTCCCAAGGACGGACTTCTGAGGGCATGATTCAGAGATAATAGAGGATATGCCCCAGAAAAGTCGACTAAATTTGTGCAATAAAGTACTCCAGGACCTTGAGGTGAGACAACAGTTGAGAAAGAGGATGGTGATCCAATTTCTGACTAGGGTTCCAAAAGGGTTGTTGTGTGGAGTCCTCGAAAAGTTGCTTGGTGACACTGCAAAAGACAGGAGGCAGAAGCATCAGTCTCAAACAGAGGATCCTGAGTCCCCTAGGTCTGTGTAAATGTGGCACTTGTGCTCTTAGAGTCCCTCCATTGCCTCCATATCACATGTCCCTTAGTGTCACATCCAACAGGGCTGTCTTCAAATCCCACACTGCATATCGTCTTCAGTATGAAGATCCCCAGACCCTGAACTCACATTCTGGTATGCAAAATTCCATAAGACAAAGATTTCTTACTTTTTCTTAGGTTGTGATGGAGTCTTGGTCTCTTCCATAGTGTTTCCTCCATCTCTATAACCTGGAGAGAGTTATGTAGGATCAGACAAGGAATGAGAACACACAGGGCTGAGGCATCTCTCTTATGACTATCCATGCTAGGACTCTAATGCTCAACCACCATATCCAAGGACAGATCACTGAGAGTGAGCAAGGGGTATGGAGGGACCTCATGTCTCCATTTACACTTTCCTTGCTCCTCCCTCAACCTGTGCAGTTCCACTAACAACATTATAATGTCCACAGGGTCAGTTATCTGAAAGAGAAATGAGCTGGGAGAATTGAAGCTACCTGCTGTCAGGAGGACCTGAAAGTCCCCCATACCTGGGCACTGCATCACTCTAGTGCCTTGAACCACACTCTCATGTGTAGCGCCCAGCCCAGCCAACCACAGTTCCTTTCTATCACAAAACTTGGAAATTCTATAATTCTAATTTCCTTCCCAGAAGCCTCCTCTTCTTTCCTGCATACCATGTATGCTTCACTAAAGGTCAGGCCAGAGGAAATTTCTCTCCACGGGAAAGCAGAACCCTACCTTCTCCAGCAGCAGTTTTCTTCCTGGTCTTCTTCTGCTCCCTCTTCACATCCTGCCAGTTAGAAACAATACAACTGAGCTGATGACCCTTCTTCCTCTCTCTGATAGACAAAATTTTTGCTCTATGTTGTCATGGAGAACATTAAACCTGCATTTTCCAGTATTCTCTCATCCATCCTTGACTCATTCACACTGTGCATAAACACATTTCTTGTCACCTTGTTTTCAGAACAGAAGAAGGCACTGTCTATGCCCCAGTTACCTTGGATGTCCCCAGTCAGTGTTCCTCAGACAGGATCCTACCCAAGGCTGATCTCTCCAGCTGCCTCTGGGCTGTAAGGTGGTATCTGCTTCCTCAGATTAGAGGAGACTCAAGCCCTTATCTGAGGCCTTGGTCTCATCACCTGCTTCATATCAGCTTAGCACAAACAAAACAAGGGCCTGAACAGAGGACACATGACCTTTCTCTGAGCTTCTCCTATGTCCCCCACATCTCAGAAGTGTAGTCTGTTTATGGAGGCACAGTAGTCCTTAGTGGGCTCTCTTCCTCCTTGTACAGATGCTCTGAGAGGTTCAGGCAGACACCTCAGGGCCACTCTCACCTCTGCCCTGCCCTTCAGCCCCTACAGATTCTTTGTGGAGATTTCCCCTCTCCTGTCTAGGTAGACTTCAGTTACACTGTAGGTTCTTCTTTCTTCCACCCTTCTCCACCCTTTTACTTCCACCCACTCTATCACCTAACACTTGAAAGGAGAGAAAAAAAGGACTTAGGGGAAAAAAGGAGATGTTATTGTTAGACTGGTTTCTGTAATTACAAGAAGCTAGGGGGTCTGAGGGGCTTGACTTCTTTGGGGAAGTTTTATCTTCACTGTTCACATATCAGTTTTCTTTTTCTTCTTCCTTCTGTTCACACAACTACTGAAGAAACCACAAACACCATCAAGAGATAACAAATGACAACAAAGTATAAAGCACCATGACTCCTAAGGACCTAGTATTTGCATATTCTCTGAAAAGTCTGAAGAATTCCAAAAGTCTCAGGAACAGAGAAAATATCAGCTGTTGGCAAAATCATGCCCTGGCTTGAACATGAGGCAAGTCACACTCATCTGCTGTGGACAATTGGAAGCAGCCTCACATATCATACCTGAGATTAAAGTAAAAAAATATATTCTTATGTTAAGGTTTTTAAAAGAAATACAAAAACTGTCACTAAACCTGTTTTTCTAGGAAATGTGAGAGTAAGAGTCATGAACAACAGACTGCTGCTCCATTGTGTGTGAACCAAGGCTCTCCTCACCTTTAGGATGTCCCTTTCACTCTCAGGTGGTGGTGACACTGGGCACTTCTTCAGGAAGGGGAGTAGTAGGAAAAAGAGCCCCACTCCACACATAATTGCAATGCTCATGTCCGTTGCTATGTCCATGGAGCTGGGGCTCATCCATGAGTCACTAATGCTGTTCATCAGAGCGAGAAAATTCTCCATCTTCTGAATTGTAGTGCAGCTCTCAGGCTACGGAATCCTGGAGTGCAGTGTGAGATGTGTCAGGAGGGCTCAGGCCACATCACATATGCTGAATCACATACTGTTAGGGATGGACCAGCCTTTGCCCTACCCCTACCCCATCCTTGAAGAAAAGTGTGTACCTGCCTTAAAAATCTTTGTATCACCTGGGAAGAATCACCTATAGAAGATGATTAGAAAGGAAGGAGGAGGAATTGCACAAGGCTCAGCATGACTAATACCCCAGTGCTGTCTGGACAAGATGTCCTGTTCAAGCTTCCAGACCTAGAAGATAATGCCTGCTCTACTGTTTCCCACTGTGGATTTCAAAGAAGAGAAACAGTCCCTTGTCTTAAGATATTTATTGTCAAGGCAGAAAGTAGATTAAAACTATACCCTAGTATTTTTAGGGTGGGCCTGAGGTTAAATACCTTTTGCAAGGAGGAGGGTCTGGGAAGAAATGTTTAATTGGCTATGCCCCCGTGGCTTTTAGGTACCTCATTAATATGGAGATCTGCCTTGAGGCTCCATGGCCAGTAGTCATGCCCTCTACCTGAGGAGGGGCTATGTGACTGAAAGACACAAATCTATGGAGGGCTGTATCCTTGTTTCAGGAGCCTGGTGTCTAGGAGTGTGGCAAACGCCTACTGTCCCTTGCATGGAATCCTATGGGGTCACCTGCTAGGTCACTGGGGTTTCCAGCTTAGCTCAACCAGAAATCAGGCTGCCTTTCACAGTCCTACAAGCTGCCAGGGAATCTAGGCACCTAATTTCTCTGGGTCATGCACCTAAAGCTAAGCTAGAGTTCACTGAGTATCTGCTTGCGGTAGAAGATGAGTTTCTGAAGCCTTGTCTTGATTTAACACTGACCCAAGTGAAGACACAGGAAATGTCAAGTAGCTTATGCTGTCCTGAACAAAGGGACATTGATTTGCTTTGCTAAAGGGTAATGGGAGACTTGAGGGACTGCAAAGGTATGGTTAGGGAGGACCTGGCTGGTCTGTTGTGTGCTTGGTTTTCAATCCGACTCTCTGTCACTGGGTATTTATGAAGCAGTGGCTCACACTGAATGAAGTGGCTGAATCACCACCCCATCACTGTGGCATGAAGGATGTGCTGTCCCCAGCCAGGCACTCTGTCACATCACATTCTGGAACCCTGAATACCTGGTGAGTCCCATGTGGCCCCACATGGTATACAGGGCTAGAAAACACAGAATTTGCATTTCTGTCTCAGGTGAGGAAGAGGTTCCTGGACCCGGCACACTCTTGCACGGCTTCTCTGTGCCTTGGTGTTGGGGGCCAGTGTGGTCACCACCAGCCTCTGGGTAGCAGACTCTTCCCATCCACAGTTCCACTGCAGCCCACAGACATCCCTCTCAAGATGGAGGAAACACTATGGATCTTATCAGAGACATGCAGGAGCTTGTTCTTGAGGAATGAACAAGTTTGGTCAGGGAACTGTGTCTCATATCTGTGCCAGGTTTTTGTCCCTAGTCATGATGTCTTCTGGGGCACCAGACTGTGTTTAGGAGTCCAGTTGTCAGCTCCAGGGACTCACCAGTCTTCCTCTTGGGTCTCATCTCTGTGACTCTCTTTAATGTGTTCAGCATTGAAACTCTCTTCCCTCTGTCTCAGCTGGAGAAGCTTAAGGGAGGTAGGATGTGAGAGGACAGAGGCTCCACTGTTCTGAATCCAGAGTTTCTATTTTTTTTCTCAGAAAAACACATGAAATGGTTTATGCTAGTCAGAATTCACCATCACAATATTCTATTTTTTCTCCTGATTTTGTTTATTTTAATCTGACTTATATACTTGTATCAATTATTTTTAAACTAAAATAGGATGTTTTAACTTTTGTTTTAATTTTATGTACCTATTGGGATACTCATACATAACTATTAAATACTAAATGGAAAACAAAAACTTAATGGATATCCTTTTTCCCCCTCCTCATGTGTGTCATTGTGACTCCTCATGTCCTCTTCATTGTGACTGAACCATTCTGAAACTTGTTGATCATAGGAAGCCAGGGAGCAAACAAGAGTGCTTCTCTCTAGATGAAAATGACTGGGGACTGGCCATGGACTGTTATACTCTCTCTCTCTCTCTCTCTCTCTCTCTCTCTCTCTCTCTCTCTCTGTGTGTGTGTGTGTGTTCATGTGTGTGTATGTACACATACACTTTTATTTCTCTGTCTGAATGCTGGGACAGGTATGTTTGTATATGGTGTCTGAAACAGACACAAAGTTTAGTGAGCCCTCATCCTCTGTGATGGGACAGTTGTCAGTATTATAGTGTGATGCCATATGCTTGTTCATGCTTCATTCTGTGCATGGACCCTTCATGCTTACAGAGTACAGACGGAATCTAAATGGCACTAACATTATAGAAGATTCCGTGACCCTTTCCTTATGACTGTGTAGTTCACAGTCCTTGCATTAGGTAGAAGCCTAGCTCCTTGATGAATTGACAAACAGGAAGTGAACACAGGGCATAAGAATAGACTCATATTTGTGCCGCTCATGACCCTGAAACAGGATCAGGAGACGATGGTGATGGTTGACTGTTGATCAAGACTGTGGTTGTTGGTGGTAGTGGATCACTCCACTCAAAACTCAAGATGCAATGTTGGTAGTAGTTCATGAAGCAGGGCCTATAGGAGAGTAGGTCTCTTTAGCTGATGAGCCTGGGCAGCTCAGTTCTCTCCATGGTCTTCCTGGCCAGGAGAGTATGTGAAGCATGTGGCCACCACTAGTAAACTATTCAGCTTTGGAGGTGTTTCTACTCCCACACATATTTTTGAATCTTGTTATTTATTGGCCCTGACTGAATCCATGGTAATCTGGCTTTCAGGAGAAGCATGTTCCTTACCTGGGATAGGACATGTCCTACCCCTGCTTCTCTCCATTTCCCTCTCCATCACACCTATCTGACATGTAGATAAGAGGATATTTTTTATTTGACCAGACCACACATCCAACACATTCAAAAAGTTGGACAAGGTAACTCATGAGACCTAAATCTGAGGTGCCTTGTTAGATCTCTAGGACTCCAGGTGCCTCCTCCACCTCATCTTGAGACTCATTCATTTGAAAGTTCTGGAAATTTTCCACAGGCCCCACATTCTCTTGTTTCTTGTCAGGTATAATTCCAGGAGCACCTTCTTTTGCCTTGCAGACATGTTTGATCAATTCCTAAACTCAAGGGATGCCTCTGTGGCAGGATTTGATTGCCATATTTTACCTTAGTCCCAACACCTGCTATGGGTTCCAAATTATGTTTACCAAGAGATACTCCAATTAGAAGAACTGAGAGTAACTCTCCTTTGCTTCCCAATTTGTCCTCAGTATACAACAGATATCAGTCATTGGCCAGAATGTTGAACTTTTGATTTTAATAACTTAACTGACTTAATTTCATAAGACAGAATGCAATATGGCCTGAGGTCGCACATATAACCCCTCTATGCCTTCTGCTACACCTACCTCCGTGTCTCTTTTTCTATCTTCACTCCTGTCCACCCAGTTCCCTAACACTCTTGGGTACAAATCTGGCCGACACAACCTCTCTACCACACAGTTCTAAACATCTCTGGGAAGCTCCTTGTCTGCAACTGTGAGAAGTAGAGCTGTTCAGAGGATATGTGTAGTAGGCCCTGCTGCATCTTAATGCCGGGTTCTTCTGCCTGCTATCTCTAGGCACATTGTCCTCTGACATAAACTTTCTTTCCCCCTCAAACCCCTTCGTTCCACACATGATTGCTTTTCTTTCTGCCCAATCTAATAATTTTACTAAGGTTAAGTTTCTCTTTCACAATAAAAATGAAAAAACTAAAATTGCAGCAAACAATAATGCTCAAAATCTTAGTGTATTAATATATGCCTTATATATGAATAAATATATAAGCCATATGTTTATATATGAATATAATTTGATTTTTACATCTTAAACTACCAAATGGACTTTAAATTTATTTGTTAATGGTCTATCTTGTAGCATGGTATTAAGAAATAAAAATGTATAATAATGAAAAACAGAAATTATTTAAATATAGAAAGATTTATATATAAAGATCAAGTTTCTGCAAGTTATGAAAGTCTAAATTGTTTTAATAAAAAAGGAAAAGAAAATAGAAAGCATTTGTAGGTTATGAAGGGCTGAGTAATTAAAGGTGCATAAAAGATAAAACTTAGAGATAATGTATTTTGTATTGAAAGGTCTTAAGGTAGATGATCAGCAGTTATAAAACTGGCTAAAATATAAATCACATCAAAGTTTATTTAAAAGAATCTAACTATTAAAACATCGAATAGTAGTTAAAATAACCACACTGGTGTAAGTGATCTTCTGGGTGTTTAGCAACCTTCTTGAATGCTATTCTCATACAGGCAGAGAGGCCTAAAAAGGAGAAATTTTCCACTTCCTTGACTCCAAGGTCAATGATGTTCCAGAGGACTGTGAGTTATCTTGTTTTGCAACTGTGTGAAGTCAACTGTTCTCCTGGTTGGGAAGGGCATGAGACCCCACTCAATGAATTCTAACCAGAGTCCAGTTTACCAAGAGGAGGGTCAACAAGCCACAGCCAGGCTGAGCAGTCTGGCTTATCCTCATACACAAGGACAACTGGTCATAAAGGGTTCAAGGAGTCAGAGGACTCTCAAAACCCAGTGGCCCGAGGACTGCATCATCAATTGGCTGTAACAGGACAAAAACACAAACTGCTATCCTAAGACATTATAGTAAGGCATATACAATGTAGACAATTATTTCATATTAATGATTCTCTTATGCACACATACACACACACACACACACACACAGAGAGAGAGAGAGAGAGAGAGAGAGAGAGGAGAGAGAGAGAGAGAGAGAGAGAGAGAGAGAGCTGTACAGCTGTGATATAAGGCCTTGGCTTTCATCAGCAACTACCTACAACATCTATTCACAGCTAAAAACCAAACCAAAACCAAACCACCACCACCACTGCCACCACCACCACCACCATCAACAACAACAAAACAGGCCTGGCTTCTTTAATGCTGAGGCCAAATCTGAAACTACAACTACAGAACACCAGCTCTTTCTCACAGCTGTAATAGCTCCTTCTGTGTGTTAACTACCCTGTTCCCTGATTAAGGAAGACTGCTAGGGACTCTGTCATCAAACTCTAGGTTGGGAAAATTAGTAAGCAAACTCAAGCAGTTTCCTTAGAACATTACTACACAATCCTATAAAAATGTCTCGATCAGATTCTCTTCTGCTTTAAACTGTTGATAAGATTCAACTTCCTTTACCTTTTACTTTTTAAATTCAGTATATTCTGTCTATTGTAGGTACTTTTCACTTTAATGTAAAATTTAGGATCAGCTTGCCAAATTCCCACTCTCCAGCACATCTGCAGGGATTGTGAGGGGTCAGCACTGAACTTTAGGGGACTTGAGGAGGATCACTGTCTTCATAATTCCCAGCATCCACTTAGCTACAGCTTCTCTTCCTCTCTGCAATGCTTCATTTCCAAATCTTTACTTCTTTTGTGAATGAAACTGTATAATTAGTTTTTTCATATTTTTGGGTTTCTAAAAATATAATTTTTCTAGAAATACCATTTGCTGTAAGCTTAGACTATTGGGTCTTAGTGTGTTCTGTTCTGATTGACAGTCTCACTGTTTTCTACAGAGTCACATCCTCAGGACTGTTAGCCCTATGAACATTCCAGGCTGGATGATTTCCTGCCTCCATCCCTCTCCCTTCCCTATGCTCTTCTTTCTCCTTCTCCTCCCTTTTTCTTCTCTTCCTCCGTCCATTCTCTTTTCATTTGGAGACCAGATATTTATGAAATTTACCATGTACATTGTGTGTTTGTGTATGTGTGTGTATGTGTGTGTGTGTGTGTGTGTGTGTGTGTGTGTGTGGTTTGTCTGCATGCCTGTATATATATATATGTAGTAATCAGAGGTCAACCTTGGGTGTCACTCTTCAGCTACCAGCCATTTTTACTTTGTAATTAAAATTCACTTTCATTTTTGTGTGTGCATGTGTGTATGTGTGCGTGTGCCTGTGTGTGTTTCTGTTTCTATGAAGGTCAGAAGACAACTTGTCATTTCTGTCATTCTACCACGTGGGTTCTGGGAATTGAATTCAGATCATCAGACTGGGAGGCAAGTAACTTTGCTTACAGAAATAGCTTACTGGCCAAACCTTAATTATTATTTTGTGACAAGGCCTCACTATATAGCTTTACCTGGCCTGGACTTTCTATGTAGAACAGACTGGCCTAAACAGAATTTGGCCTGCCTTTACCTTCTGAATGTGGGGAGTACAGGAGTGTACTACCCTGCCTGGCATTTACTGTATAAAATCAATGGTAAATTCCTCAAAATGTAGAAGAAACTGTGCCAATTCCCTTCTTTTTCATTTTGGCAGTGTCAGGAATAGAATCTAGGACAGCCTTCTGCCCCACAGCTCCTACAGTTACTTCAGTGTACAACAGCTGATGGCGTCCTTCCTAACCCACTCTTTGAAAGTAACATCACAGAAAAAAACAGATAAGATAAAGAATGGAAACGACACACCCGTATCTGTTGTGAACACAACTCAATGAAGTATTAGAGCATTGTCCAATTGTGGTTGGGGCAAACCTACAATGCCAGGACTCCCAAGGTAGATGCAGTGGTATCAAGAGTTCAATATTAGCTTGAGCTCCATACCAAGGTCCATCTCAGTCCAGAAACAGCAAGACAAGGACTCTTAAAAGTAAGAATTTTAAAAGTAACCAATAAAGTATATCAATTCCCAATATGAAAAGAAATTATACACCTGTTACTGTAGGTTTGCAGGACAATGTGTAAATAGCCAGGCTTCCCTGGTCCTCTCCTGCCTTTGCCATAGCTCAAGCCTCCCAGCAACCCTATAGAGCCTCGGTGTCATAGGAAAAGGATGTGAAAGCAAAGAGTAATAGGTAAAGAGAATATTGTCCTACTGGAGCCCTTGATGACACTGTGTATCTTAAGGCAGAGGAGTGATGGGACTAACCTACAAAACAACACACGGACTATTAGGAAAACTCCCCAAATAAATGTTGTGTACTTATTCTAATAGAAAACAAGGATCCCATTCTTGGAAATAACTACTATATGATTATAAACATAATCAACATAAACACACATTTCCCACCAAATCCCAGTATTTTAATAATTCTCTCATTTTATAGGTGTTGCCTACACCATGGGTTTATCTAGAGCAGTATTTCTTAACCTTCAAATGCTGCAACCCTTTAATACAGTTCCTCATGTTGTGGTGACCACCAATATAAAATTATTTTCAGTGCTGCTTCATAACTGGAATTTTGATACTGAGTGGTATGTTGGCTCCAAAGACCATCATAAATAAGTGTTTTTTTTTTTTACCTTGACCACAGGTTGAAAAAAACTGACCTAGCAAGTAACCTCATCTAACAGAAAACTCTTAAAAAAATTTTAGTGGTTCTAGCTTTGGCCCTGTTCCCCAGTCTGGAGGTGCTTTGCAGGACTATGAAAACATCTTTCTCACACGCATGGAAACGTTTGGGCCCCAAACTAACTAGCTTGGAACTCTATGACCACCCATCCTATTTGGATCTGCCCACCACTACAGCTGGGTCTGACCAGGACACAATCTGCAGAGTAGGGTCTTCCCTGGACATACACTGCAGAATGGCATCTGTCTGGGACACAGGCAAAAGGATAGGGTATCTTAATCTCTGTCACCTGGCTCAAGGCTCACCCCACCTTCCTGAGAATTCTTGCTGACATAAGGATCATACAGCCAAAACCAGGTAAAACCAGATACCTAAAGGAGAGCATAAGAATACAATCAACAAGAACCAGGGCAATATGGCACCACCAGAGTCCAGCTATCTTGCTACAAGAAACCCTGGATATTCTAATGAACCTGAAGCACAAGATGAGTATATCATATCCAAACTTGTAAGGATGATAGAGGCCTTTAAAGAAAAAATGAATAACTCTCTTAAGGAAATACAGGGAAATACATTAAAAGAGTTAGAGGCATTAAGACAGGAAGCCAATAAAAATAAAAAAATACAGGAAAATACAATAAAACATTTTTAACATATGAATAAAACTGTCCAAGACCTGAAAAGGGAAATGGAAATAACAAATAAATCACCAAGTAAGGCAATCCCGGAGATGGAAAACCTAGGAAAGAGAACAGAAACTACAGATGCAAGCATCACCAACAGAATAGAGAGAATCTCATCAATAGAAGATACAACAGAATAAATCAATATACTGGTCAAAGAAAATGCAAAATCTAAAAAAGCTATCACAAAAAAACATCCAGAATATCTGGGACATTTGAAAGACCAAAACTAAGAATATTAGGACTAGAAGAAGATTCCCAGCTCAAAGGCCAAGAAAACATCTTCAACACAATCACAGAAGAAAATTTCCCTAGCTTAAAGAAGGAGATGCCTATAAATGTACAAGACACAGAACACCACCACATAGGTTGGACCAGAAAAGAAAAACCTCCAATCTCATAATAATCAAAACACTAAATATGCAGAACTAAGAATTTTATAAGCAACAAGGAAAAAGGCCAACTAACATATAAAGGCACACCTCTCATAATTACATCCTATTGTTTATTTGAGAATCTAAAACCTAGAAGGGCTTGGGCAGAGGACTTGCAGACCCTGAGAAATCACAGATATCAGCCTAGAATATTATACCCAGCAAAAGTTTCAATCACCATAGATGGAGAAACCAAGATATCCAATGACAAAACCACATTCAAACAATAACTTTCCACTAACTCAGTGCTGCAAAGGATACTAAAAGGAAAACTCCAACCCAATGAGGCTAACATTGCTCAAGAAAACACAAGAAATGAATACTTTATCACCATTAAAACTAATAAAAGAACCTTTCAGTGGTGGCATTTAATCCCAGCACTTGGGAAGCAGAGGCAGGCGGATTTCTGAGTTTGAGGCCAGCCTGGTCTACAGAGTGAGTTCCAGGACAGCCAAGGCTACACAGAAAAACCCTGTCTCAAAACAAACAAACAAACAAAAAAACTAATAGAAGAGAAACACACACTCAGTCACCACCATCAAAATAACAGGAAGTAACAATTATTGGTCATTAATATTTCTCAGCAACAATGACTCATTTTCTCAGTAAAAGGACACAAACTAAGAGAATGAATGCATAAATAGAATCCATCATTCTGCTGTGTCTAAAAAACACATTTCAGCAACAAAGATAGTTATTATCTCAGTATAAAGGTCTGGCAAAAAGGTTTTACAAGCCAATTGACCCAAGAAACAAGCTGGAGTAACTACTCTAATAACTAAGAAAACAGACTTCCAACCAAAAGTAATCCAAAGAGATTGGGAAGGACACTTCATACCTATCAAAGGAAAAAAAATCCACCAAGAAGACATCTCAGTTCTGAACATCTATGCCTCAAATGCAAGGGTACCCACCTTCATAAAAGAAATGTTACTAAAGTTTAATTCACACATTAAATCCCGCACATTAATAGTAGGAGACCTCAACACCCCATTCTCACCAATGGACAGATCAAACAGAGAAATAAGAAAACTAACAGAGGTTATGATTCAAATGGACTTAAAAGATATCTATAGAATATTTCACCCAACCACAAAAGAATATACCACATCCTCACACCTCACAGAACCTTCTCCCAAAATGACCATATAATTGGCCAGAAAGCTAACCTCAACATATAAGACTGAAAGAAGCTCACACATCTTATCAGATCACGATGGATTAAAGCTTCAACAACAACAGAAACAACAGGAAACCTATGTATTCATAAAAACTGAACAACTCCCTACTCCATGATCACTGGGACAGAGAAGAAATAAAGAAATTAAAGACAGTCTACAATTTAAATAAAATGAGAGCACAACATACCCAAACTATGGGACACTATGAAAGCAGTGCTACGAGGAAAGATCATAGCACTAAATGCCCTCATAAAGAAATTGGAGATCCTTTTATACTATCAAATTAAAATTTCTTATACTAACAAATTAAATTATTTAAAAAATTAAATTAATATCTGAAGGCTTCAGGAAAGAACACAGAATCAAACATACACAGGAGGAGTAGAAGACTGGAAATATTCCAACTCAGGGCTGAAATGAATAAATGAGAAACCAAGAGAACACTGTAAAAATTCAATGAAACCAAGAGCTGGTTCTTTGAGAAAATCAACACGTTAAAAAAAAACCTTAGCCAAACTAACTAAAAGACAGAAAGACCGTATCCAAATTGTAAAAAGCAGAAATGAAAAGGGAGACATAACAACAGATACCAAGGAAATCCAAAGAAATTTTAGAAATTTCAAAAGACTGTATTCTACACTGTGGGGAGCCGACAGAAGGCGGCTATCATCCTTGCAGCCATCTTGAGCCACATACCCTGACAAGAGATTTGTTTACAACAGCCTACAACAGCTGAGCACACTCTGATAACATCTTGTTTTAGATATCCAGGATTTTCCCTTGGGTGTGTGAGATTTAAAGGCGTGACTTAAAGGCATGACTTAAAGGCGTGACTTAAGAAGTGAGACTTATGAGTGATATAAAAGGCAGAGGCAGACAGAAGAAGGGACTAGCAACTTGGAAAGGTACTAGTGACTGGAAACTTGGAAGAGAAACTTAGGACTAGTGATTTGAGACTAGAAACTTGGAACGTGGGACTAGGAAGTTAGAAAGAGAGAGACACAAGAATAAATGGGACTGAATCACACGCTGTCTGGTCTCCATTCTTCATGTCCATCCTCACTCCCTCTCTTGCTCAACCCTGACCCGCAGACCAGAGCAGCAGTACTAACCAGGACAATTTAGCCCCCATGCTTGGGGCAGTGCGGGCTCTAACAATTTTGGCTCCCAAGCTTGGGACAGTGCGGGTTCCAACATTTGGCAGAGTGGTCCCCGACACTCCACACAATTGGAAAATCTAAATGAATGAGGTATCTTTTTAGATACCAATTGGCAAAGTTAAATCAAAATCAAATAAACTATTTAAATTGCCCTATAACCCCTAAAGGAATAGAAACAGTCATTAAAATCTCACAACCAAAACACACCCTGGCCCAGATGCTTCTAGCACAGAATTCTACCAGACTTTCAAAGAAGAGCTAATAGCAATACTTCTCAAACCATTCTACAAAATATAAACAGAAAGAACACTGCCAAACCCATTCTATGAGGCCTCAGTCACCTCAATATCTAAACCACATAAAGACTCGACAAAGAAAGAGAATTCCAGACGAATTTTCCTTATAACCTTTGATGCAAAATTATTCAACAAAATACTTGCAAACTGAATCCAAGAACACATCAAACCCATTATCCACCATGATCAGGTAGGATTCATTCTAAGAATATAGGTGTGGTTAAATAATTAAAAATCCATCAATGTAATCTACTATATGAACAAATTGAAAGGAAAAACCCAAATGATCATCTCACTAGATGATAAAAAGGCATTTGACAAAAACCAACACCCCATCATGATAAAAAGTATTGGAGAAAGCAGGGATACAAGGGGCATACCTAAATACTATAAGGGCAATGTATAGCAAGCCAATCACCAACATATAATTAATGGAGAGAAACTTAAAACATTCCCACTAAAATCAAGGATAAGACAAGGCTGTCTACTCTCCCCGCATCTCTCCACTATCATTCTTGAAGTTCTTGGTAGAACAATACAACCACTAAAGCAGATCAAGGAGATACAAACTGGAAAACAAGTCAAAGAAAGTATCACTGCTTACAGGTAATATGATAGTATACATAAGTGACCCCCAAAATTCTACCAGAGAACTCCTACAGCTCATAAACATCCTCAGCAATATGGCTGGATATAAAAATTAACTAAGAAAAATCAGTAATCCTCCTCTACACAAGTGCTAAACAGTCTAAGAAAGAATTTACGGAAACAGTACCCTTCACAATTGCCACAAATAAGATAAAATACCTTGCTGTAACTGTAACCAGCAATTGTAAACCCTATATGACAAGAACTTCAACTTTATGAAGAAAGAAATTGAAGAAGATAGAAAATGTGGAAAGGTCGTCCATGTTTATGGATCGTAGGATAAAGATAGTGGAAATGGCCATCTTACCAAATGCAATCTACAGACTCAATGCACTGCTCATCAAAATGCCAACACAATTCTTCACAGAGCTTGTAAGACCAATTCTCAGCTTCATGAGGAAAACCGAAAAACCCAGGATAGCCAAAAACATCCTGAGTAGTAGAAGAAACTTGTGTAGGCATCACCATCCCTGACCTCAACTGTACAGAGCAATAGTAATATAAACTGCATGATTTTGACATAAAAAACAGGCAGGTTGATCAATGAAATCAAAGTTAAGACCCCCAAATAAACCCATAACCCATGGACACTAGATTTTTGGAGAAGAAGCCAAAACCATACAATGGAATAGGAAGAGCATCTCCAACAAATGGTGTTGGACTAACTGGACATCTGCATGTAGAAGAATGAAAATAGCTCCATATTTATCATCCTGCACAATCTCAAGTCCAAATGGAGCAAAGACCTCAACATCAAACCAGACACTCTGAATTTAATAGTAGAGAAAGTGGGAAATATCTTGAACACACGCTGGTACAGGAGAAAATTTCCTGAACAGAAAATCAGTGGCTCGGGCAATTGGGTCAAGAATTAATAAAAGGGACTCAATGAAATTGAAAAGCTTCTATAGGGCAAAGGACACATAAGCACCATGCAGGTTAGGAAAGGATCTTCACCAACTATACATCTGACAGAGGGCTAATGTCCAAAATATACAAAGAACTCAAGAAGTTAGACTACAAAAATCCAAATAAGCCAATAAAAACATGGAGTACAGAATTTAACAGACTTCTCAAGAGAGGAATCTCCAATGGCGGAGAAGCACTTAAAGGAACGTACAACATCCTTAGTCATCAGGGAAAATGCACATCAAAATGTTTCTGAGATTCCACCTCACACCAATCAGAATGGCTAAGATCAAAAGTCAAACACATAAATAAATAAATAAATAAATAAATAAATAAATAAATAAATATAAATAAATAAATCTTTAGTGTAGCTGGGTGAATCTCTTGCATTCAAGACTAGCCTGGTCTATAGGCTGTTCCAAGACAGTCAGGGTTATACAGAGAAACCCTGTTGGGGGATTCAGGAGGTGTATAAACACAATGACAATAATCCCGCAGTTTTAAAAAGTTAAATCACTCTACCTCAATCCTCTTCACCTCCATCAGCCTGGCCTGGTGCAACCTCCCTGACAGGCCTTGGCCCTTCAGTACCCCTCCGCTGTTGCCCACACAGGTTTTGGGTGCCATGGACACTGACGAGTCCCTGGGGCAGCAGAGCCTGAGTGATGCTGAGCTGCTCTGTCAGTGGCAGCCACAAAGTGAGGAGCGAGAAGAAACAGTGGCTCCAACGTCTGTGACCACTGGACTCAACAACCAACTGCCGCATAAATCAACGGATTTAAGACCTAGTCTCTCCTGAGACTCCAACAGATCAGGCTGACCCCACCCTGGATAGAATCACATTCACACAAGTCCCTCCCCCTTCTCAAAGCCCCGCCCAAACAAGAAGGTTCCGCCTACTCGCCCAGTTCTTGGTTCTTGTGCTCTGGGCTCCTTTGAAGGGGTGGGGATCACTAGCCAGGGCAGCGCTTCTGTGAAGGGTCTACTTCCCAGGGACGATGCCTCCTCCTGGAGGCAGACTAGTAATGTACAACTGAAGCTGCACTCCTAAAGGATCCAGTTCTCCAGATTCCCAGATCCCAGTTGACAGGTAGTACTGCTAGCTTCTGGCCTGGTGGTCCCAGGAGCCATTCTCCTAGCTACTTGCCCCATTGCTAAAACATCAGCATCGACCTTTAAAGGCTGGGTTTAACCTGTGAATCTGTAGGCAGTCTACAAAGCACTGTCTGTTTATTAATCGCTCACTGCAACAGGTCTACTTAAACCATTACAGAAAATTATTCAGACAGCAACGTAGCCTCGCATTTGCATAAAATTTAAAATATACTTGTCTTGACCACCAGGGCATTAAACAGGTGTCCAGGGAGGTCACCTGAAAGAGAAGATGGCGAACAGGTGAACGCAAAGAATGGCGATCTGTCTACAAGCTGATCAAATCGCGATTTTTACTTTTTCACACAGGGGTTATATACACAAAAAAGGCAGGGTGTGGGGGAAGGGGATGACTCAGGAGCATAAGTGTTTAGGGGGAGTACAGATATCTTCCAGAGCAGAGTATCAGCTGGGTGAAGCTTCAGGGGACAGGCCACTCCGACTCCACCTATCCCTATCTTGTCCCTATCTAAGTTATGGATAATAATAATAATAATCCATCCAGGTTACTTATCTCCAAGGTCTATGGCTAGAGCCTGGCAACTGTCCTCCAAAGCTGCTTGTTTACAATAGCTTCTAGCCAGCTGTTTCAAGGGTTTTTCACAGAGACCCAAGACTGTGTTAGCAGGCTGGCTTTAAGCTTACGTCTGATTCCAGGCTTTCAGTATACAAACAGAGATGCCCCTGACATATACTGCTACTATGGACCACATGAAATATGGAACAGTGGTTTAAATAGCTATTTACACACACATGTATACATATGTGTATGTCAATGCATATGTATACATGTATGTAAAATTCTAGCAAGACAGCACTGGGAAAATTCTTAACTCTGAAATCATGTTCTCAAGCAGGTAGGTTTTTTTTTTTTTTTTTTTTTTTTTTTTTTTTTTTTTTTTTTTTTTTTTTTTTTTTTTTTTTTTTTGCTTTGTTTGTCTGAAGAGTGGCATAAAATAAATTCCCATTTGGGAGAAACACCAAAATGATATCTCCACAAAGCACAAGTTAAACCCTCATTTGAGTTAAACTGATTTACTGATATTTTTCCTCTGACTATCTAATACAGCCATACAAAGTACACATTTTTCAGAAACCCCATGGATAGAATATGGACAGCATAGATCTCTTTTCAGTCACACACATATATACAGTGAACATGACTGACGGGAATGTTCTCAAATTTCACCACGTTTACTATATCAGCCCGCTGTCTTTGGTCTCCCAAATCCCTGAGAGCAGGAAGACATGCTCATCATTTTGAGTCGAGGTCTGCCTTCTCTTGATGTTCTCTGGGGTGTAGTGGCTCATGCCTGTGTTTCCAAGCACTAGGGAGACTAAGTCAGGATTGCAGCAAGTTTCAGACTAGCCTGGGCTAATAGCAAGTCCTTGTCTCAAAACAACACCAAACAATTTTTTTCATTCTCTTTCAAACTTTGATTTTAAAGAGAGTCAGCATAGTGTTAATCCCAAAGATGGGAGGAGAAAGACCTTTGACCCAAATCATCATGGGCAAATGGACCAAAGCAGGCAATTAATTGGTCTGCGGATCACTAAGATGCCCGTTGCCTGCATCTTAAGGTGGTCTGCAGGAATGGGCACCTCTTAGTCAGTCAGCCTGCAGCCCAGAGTCCATCTGCGGACTCTGCACAGTGGGGCTCACAAGCTGCCGCGCTGCCTCTGAGGCCTGACTGTCAAGCTGTGCAGCTTTGCTCCATGTGCCTCATAGAGGGTTCTGAGGAAGAATGAATGTCAGCATTGTCGTCTGTCTTGTATCTCTTAGTACTCGCCTTATTTATTGAACAAAGAGTTGCTCTTCTTTCCCACCAAATCGTGCCCTGGTAGTCAGAAGCCAAAGAAGGTAACACTGAGAGTACGGGGCTAATCTGGCATTGTGAACTGTGAAGTGTATAAGGAATCTGTAAGATTCGTTTCAATCCTGGCAGACTGTGGCACGGCCCATCCATGCCCATACTTGAGGTCATTCGTTCTTATAAAGGACGAACAAAAGGGGACTGTTGAACTCAAGTTTGAACAAAACCTGTATAATGACCAATGAGACTTGTCCATTGTGGCCACCATACAGAGAGACCTGTGACCTCATTTACTATATGAACCAATGGTAGTTTAATCTTGTAACTAAACAGTCAAGTCTCAGCCAATCACAGGATTTAAATGCCAGCCAATCACAGAAATGGAGCCAATCACAGGCTGCCAGTAGATCACCTGGTGCCTGCTGGACATGCTGCCTGCAGCCAATCAGGATGTATCGGGAAGGTTTGTGGCTCTTTGGCTGTTTGACTGCTGGGCATGCAGTGATGCTGGATAGAACAGGTCTAGACCTTGTTGATGTATGTTGCGCTTACTGGAGCCCGATGTTGGACGCCAAACTGTTGCAGCCCGTACTGCCCGTTCCGGTCCGAGGGTCAGGGTCTAGCGAGAGAGAGAGTGGGGATAAAGGGGAAGAGACGCGAAGAATGGAGACAAGACAGAGATTCTGATCAAGTCTCGTTTATTGAAGGGAATTCTGAGCTATTTATAGGCTTTTGCCACGTGCCTTGTAGGCGCGTGGATACCACGTGCCTTGCAGGTGTTGATATGACGTAAGCCTTACAGGCGTCTATAGCGTGGACAGCACGTGCACCGCAATGCCTTGCAGGCGTGGATAGCACGTGTGCCTTACAGGCATGTATGGCGTAGATAGCACTGGACAGCACGTGAACTGCAATACCTTGCAGGCGTGGCCACCACGTGCACCTTGCAGCTGGGGGCAGTAAACAGCAACACAAAATATGTGGGATATCAGAGTGTGCTTCAGCTGTTGTAGGCTATTGAAAACCAAATCTTTCGTCAGGGTATATGGTTCCAGATGGCTGCAAAGTTGATCTAGCCGCTTTCTGCTAAAGTCAGCTCCCAACAGATGTAACTGCTAGAAGCTTTCCTGTAAGGATCCCCACCCAGGAACCAGAAGAGAAACTGTGTTTGTTCCCCATGGCATATAGGGGTAATTCAGAGGTGATGGCAGCCGCTGGGACTTGAGCAGGAAGCTGATGTGTGTGGCAGTATTGAAGCTGTAGCCTCTGGGCCACTGGTCTGCTATAGATCACATTGCCAACTGTAGCCCACCCTGAGAGCCCTGCAGTGTCTGGCATGGGAGGAGACAAGGGAGGGCTGGAGCAGGGCTGTGGAGATCAGAATGGGGAGGTGATTGCTAGGGACGCATTGGAGGAATCTTTGGAAGGGGTATGGAAAGTGGGAAAGGACCTCTGGGAACTCAGGGCCTATACTGTCTCATATGGGCTCCAGAAATGGTGCAGGCCTCCAACTTTCTTCCTCTTATCCCAAGGGACCTGTCTGGAGGCAGAGTGAACTACAGCGAAGCAGGAAATGGAGCAGGGTTTTGGTTTCCAGTATTCATACCAAGTGGTTCATACCTGATCCGGTTCCAGGGATCAGAAGCCTCCAGAGGTGTTACACATGTGTAATGCACAGACAGAAAGTCAGACAGACAGATATGCATGCACAGGCATGTAAGTTAGGAAAAGGTGACTGGTGTTCTTGTAAATGGGAATCTTTGTGGGAGGCTTCAGAGCAGCGAAACAGGCTGCTCCCCTGTTCTGACGCAGCCTCTCATGTCCATGTGGATGACATGAGGTCTTGAACTTGGATGGAAGCTGAGTGATGCCTAGTCAGGACTCTTCCTGGCCTGCTCAATGATCAGGAAATTCCTGTATTTTCAACAAGCTCCTTCTTTGGTATGAGCCAGTCCTGTAGGATAGCCTGGTCTCCTGCTGGTCTTATGGCAAGGCAAGTGCTGGAAGCTCAGAATGACTTTCTGCATGATCCCAGGTCATGCTCTTGATAACATTAGTACCCCCCTCTGCCCCGAGGATAGTGACAGAGGATAGTGTGTGTATAAAGGTCACCAGATATGCGTCACATTCAGAATTCTCAGGTCTGGCTTTCCCATCAATCAGCAATTTATCCTTTCTGGAGTTAAAAGGACTCTTAGAAAATAGTGTTTCCTGACTGAAGGCTCTGTTTGCTTTCAGAAGTCTGTGATGGAGCTGAAGAGTCTCCAGTCTTGTGGTGTAGGCCAAGAGCAAGGGTCATTGGGATGGTGTCAGAGAGAGGAGGACTCACCACAAGAGTTTGTGCTATGTCCTGTGAGGGCAGAGGCTTCTTGCCCATGGCAACCATGACTGCACACACAGGCCTGAGAAGATGGAAAGGCAGGAGAGACTTGGCCAGGGTGACACACCCCTCAATTGCTAGTCACCACACACTGCAGGGATGCAGGTTCAGTGTGGCACCTCTGAGGAGTCGGGGAGGGCAAACAATGACTACTGTTTTAGTTAGGGTTTCTATTGCTGTGAAGAGACATCATGACCATGGCAATGCTTATTTTAAAAAGACACTTAATTGGAGCCAGCTTACTGCTCAAAGGCTTAGTCTGTTATCATGACAAGAAGCATGGCAGCATGCAGGCAGATGTGCGGCTGGAGAGGTAGCTGAGGGTTCTACATCTGGATCAGCAGGCAGCAGGAGGGAAGACTGAGTCCCTAGGTCTGGTTTGAGCATCAAAGCCCAGCCTTTGTGACACATTTCTTCTAACCAGTCCACACCTACACCAACAAGGCCATCCCACCTAGTAGTGCCACTCTCTATGGGCTACGGGAGCCATTTTTATTCAGACCACGACTGAGGAAGACACACTACTTTGTCAACTGGCTGAGCTGAGGGGCTGCCGGGCTGGAGTCTCACATGCTCCACCATGGAGAATGGGATTCTGTACTGGGGATTTCATTTCTCCCAAGGAATCCCAGGACATAGGAGACCATGACAGCCCCAGCATTCCTGAACCCTCCATGTGACGTGTGAGACACTGGGCCACCTTATGCCTCTACACACATATACCTTCACCTGCACTCACATAGAACATAGCCAGAGGGTCAGGTTGACCAAGACCCTGAGGTGGGGTCCCTGGAGGGATGGTGCATCTCCTCATATGTGAAGACTTTCTACCTTGTTTCTCTGGTGCTGGGATGAGAGTCTCACAGTGCAGCTAGGGAATATGGGTGAGTGGGTGTGTCAGTGTTATTGTCACGTCTCTCTGTGCCCTTTACTTCTAGAAGCTGCTCCAAGGATGGCCAAATGCTGACCCCGCCTTGTGCCCAGCTCAGTGCAGACAGAAACCACTGCACTGAAGGAGAAACACAACCAGGAATCAGTTTCCATCCTGAGGAAGCAGCCATTAGTACACAGATGGTATGCTCACATAAGAAGTGAAGCTTTTCCTTTGTGGGGATGTGTTTATATTGAAAAATCTTTCCTCTGCCAACAAGCGTGAGAAGCATTGGGTTGATCAGATGTGCCACCTTACCGAATGACTACTCGATGGACATGGTAAACGTACCCAGAATCCTGTTTTCTGTGGACTATGTGGGAAGAGTCTCCTGGGGACACAAAATTTCTGGGAAGCAAGGCCTGACTGCTGTTACTGTTTGTGAACAACTTGTTCTTCATTGGATGTCTGTGGCCTCTGGGGCTGATATGATGGCCACTGCCTATGTCTCTCATTACTCTGCTTCATTGTAGGTCATAGTGACCCCACTGTTGATGGGAGTAGCTGCCCTCAGAGGGCTGGTGGTTCCTCACCTTGGCATCTTCAATATGATGGGCCACTATGTGTGAGAGCCCATCATTTGCACTAGGCTGTCCATAACGAGATCATGAGCATCCTACTGCCCCATGTATAGGAAGAGATTCCTTTGGACGTAGTCCCTGCAGCTCTGTAGGGACTTTCACATACTGCAGAACTTTCCTAATCCTTCTCTTAAATTGCCTTTCTGGGAGAGACTGTCACTTCTTTGGCTTAGGGAGGACTTGCTCCCCACAGTGCCCACCTGAGCATGGGCTCAGCTCACCGGCTTGGGAGGCCCTCACCCCTGCAAGCCTTTTTCTTGCTGTTCGGCTCTGGGCCTCCCATGGCCACCTCTTTCCTTGTAGAAGAATCCTGCTGGGACTCCTTCTGAAACCTTCTCTTTGGCGACCAGCTCCTTCTGCTCTCTGCTGTACCTAAAGCTCATCCGGAGTGCAGAAAGTCACCAACGTCTCCATGTTGTTTCTAGGTGCTCTGGAAGATGCTCAGAGAGATGCAGAGAGCAGGCTGGCTGGGTGGGGAGTGTGGTACGGAGTTGGGGGAGGATCAGGATACCATTCTTGAGATTATTTTGTTAAGTGTATTCCTGTCACTCTTGTGCTTCCAGGCCCAGATGCCTGCATTCTAGAATGGAGGGAAGTTTTTACTGGTCTTGAACCTGACCTCACCAGACTCATTGATAACTCAGGCAGTGACTCCATGTTGTGAGGGACGGTTAATTAGCACTCAGCAGTGAGATCACTGCCACACCTCCAGTGACTCCACAGTCAAAGGTGGTTTGGTCACTGATGACTGGATCCCTATTTCAGTCTCCATGGTGGCCATACTTCTTCAGTGTCTTCTAGGGTCACACACTCACTCAACTGCTGTGTGTCACCCATCTTGTTTGCAATGCTTGACTACATGCTGAGTCTCTGGGTTCCCAGAACAGCCTTGCTCTGGCAGGTCCTGTTCAGGAAAGAGCAAGCATGATCCTGACAGGGCAGGCAATCTCCCTGTTCAGTTGTATGGCCTAGGATGAAGGAGACAGGATCCTTCCTTGAGGCACCTGACACCATGCAGATAACCAGGAAGAGAGAGGATGCTGCAAAATGGCAGCTGTCTTGAACAATTTGATGAAGTTTTTCCAGGACTGTGTCAACCTTAGCAAGAAACGCAGATGATAGAGGTTGGAAAGGCATCCCAGGAAAGGAATGAGGCTGGAGTGTCAAGTTGCCAGTGGGACGAGCAACATCTGCTCTTACCTGGATGCAATCAGCAGAGGCTTTATTAGGGAGACTTGTCTGGCCAATGGTCAATTCCAGTCAGCTAGGGTGAGGCTCTTAAGCTGGCCGCACAGTTACATACCTACTCTAACAAGGCCACACCTCCTAATAGTTTCACTCCCTAGGCCAACCATATACAAACCATCACAATCATGAAGCTGTTCCACATCAGATAACATAACTGAGATAACTTGATGCTGAGGTGTAGACTGTCTACAGGAGGAGCAGGATCAGCACATCTTCCCACAGATGGTTTGTTCAGCTCACTAAGTTTGAGAACACCATTGGAGATAATGCTGGAGGTTTGCTAATAGTCAGAATATAAACTAGGTGGTGGTTCACTCCACCCTGAAATCAGAATGCAAAGGTTTCGGTTTGGGTGGTCCATAAAACCTGACCTACAGAAGAGTAGGTGCCCTGGGTTGATGTCTGAAGGTGAAGTCTTCAGAGAGTTCCTGGCCAGGGGACCACATGAAGAATGCTGCTGTGTTTTCCTCTATCAGACTGTATGGTTTATGGAATGCTTACACCCCTATGCATATTCTTACACTTTGTCTGTTACCATAGACTAGATACAGGGTAAAATGGGTCTCTCTGAGACACACATACTTCTGTCTTGGGTGTGCCCTTGCTGAGCGATGCTCAGGGCAGGGATGGCAGGGACAGGGGTGATAGGAACGTAACCTGAGAAGCTTACTTGTTTCACACTGAATTCCATTTTCCTTGCTTTCACTCATTAATTTCTGGTGCTTGGTTTTCTGAGACATCCCATTTTGAACCCTTCCATTTCAGGAGCACAATAACCGACACAGCTGTTGGTGGAGTGCAGGCGGAACCGGAACCCTCTCCATAACTCCCAACTCATGTCCTCTGTCTCACAGGCTCAAGCACCTGCCTGCCAATTGTGAGTCTAGATATAGGCAAAGGGGAGGTTGGGAGGTGAGAATCGCACTTGCTGGATCATTCTGGCATCGATGTGACTTGGGAAATAGCATTTCCACGACGAGGTTGTGGGCTAGAATCTATCAAAGTCAAGGGGGCTCTTTGACATTTGGTGGGTGCTTTCTCCTGGAGCAAAGCATGCAGAGGGTACTACAGAGAGTTTTTCTACTTGAGTATGTATGAAGGGCAGACACTAGACCCTGCTCTTAGCTGCTCTGGGAGATGTGGTAGCACAAATAGCTGTTGCAGCAGGGTATGCAGTCATCCAAATGCTGATTATTCCTGCCTATAGATGATGTTAGTGGCTCTGACAAAAGGCAGGCTGAGACTGTGATGGTCTGGAGATCTCACACTCAGAGCTCCTGGCTCTGATCCAGACCTGTTAGAGAGACTTTCCTAGGAGTCAATAGGTTCCACTTTGCCTGGGAAGGAATTCTATGTATGGATCTTGCTGGGTTCCTAAAGCTGAAGGGTTTATGTACTGAAAGCACACTTGGATTTCATGTGTGACCCCAGGCTTAGAAGAAGGCATCTGTAAATCCTGGGGATATAGTGACAGTTCCTGCTGCTGTTGATAACGGGTACCCATTAACGCTCCTGAGTGCCCAGGCCCAGGGGTCATGCAGAAAGGTATGCCGCCCTGAAGTGAGCTCCAGCTGCATCCAACAATGGGAAAGTTTATTGCTCTTTCCTGGTTATTATTCAGTGCATCTTGGATCTTGAAATACGTGGTGTGTTTGTTTGTTTTCTGTATGTGTGAGTGTGAATGTGTGTGTATGTGTGTATGTGTGTGAGACAATGTTTGTGTAGCACTTTTGCTCCTATCTAGTACTTTTCTCAAAGAACAGTGTGTCTTTCTTCTTCAGTGAAGCTGGTGTAAGGCTTTCTGGTCAGCTTGGTCCTACTAAGTTTTGTGTTGTTTCTGTTTTGTCCTCTTCTTCCAGGATATTTTCTGGGCTGTCTCTGGATTAACTTGCCTGACTGCTGTTAAAGATGCACCAGGGTCTCCCTTTACCGGGAGTTTACGCCAAGCTTTCATGGCTGCATTTTGAATTTGAGCATATAAACCTGGGTCATATTGCATCTGGTTATCATTAGAAGCAAATTGCCCTTCTCCTACTAAGGCATCAAAGGACCAATCATTGCCTGCCTGAATGTTTCTCCTAGCTGTCTCTTTACAATTCTCCTGATACTCTGATTTCCAAATAAGATAGTCTCCACCACTAAGAACTGCTCTCACTAACGTATTCCAATCACTAGGAGTCAGCCACTCCTCTGCGGCAGAGTCTAAAATTGCAAGAGTAAAGGGAGCAGTGGCACCGTATTGAGATATGGCGTTTTTTTTAATTCTTTAATAATTTGAAAATTAAACCCTGTGTGATGTCTCCAAGCAATCCCTTGATTGTCTCTGGTCTCTGATACAGGGAAAGCCTCAGTGTTTCCCTTCTCTGGCTGATCTGTAGCTGAACTAAGGCTAGAGGATAGGGACTGCCTTTGGACACAGGGTTGAGGAACATGAAAATTCCGGGGGATTTTCACAGTTAGTCTCTTGAGACCTCTTCCCTGTCCTTAATTTCTGTAACTGATTACTTAAGTCCTGATACTCTTTTTCTAACTCTATCAGTTGTTTAAGAATAGAAATTTTGTCCTGTAACTCCTTTTTGGGATATACAACCATTGTCTCCATTGGGGGAGCACTTGGAGGTGGAGACACATAGGGCATTTCATTGTCAGAAAATTTGACTTCCTCTTCCTCTTGGTCAGCACAATCAGGCTCTGACAAATTGTCATCAACCTTTGGTTGTATGTTGGATTCTAACTTATGTTTCCTTTTATTTTGAACAAAAAAGACAGCATTCAAGAACAAAAGCAGAAAATTAACATATGTGAGCAGCAAACAAAACCAAAACAGAGAGTTGAATTCAGGCTGACTAATTTCTTGTCCCATTTTTATTACCTTTCTCGAAGCAAACCAAAACAGAGAGTTGGATTCAGGTTGACTAATTTTTTGTCCCATTTCCGTACCTTTCTCGACATGGCAGATTCCTGTGGCAACCAACAGATCCTTCTTCCGTAATGTCCCTCACTGGGTCTCTTGTTCCTGCTGCCCCACTTTGGGCGCCAAACTGTTGTGGCCTGCTCTGTCCACAGGTCGGGTTCTAGCAAGAGAGAGAGTGGGGAGAAGAAGGGGGAGAAACTCGAAGAATGGAAAACAAACCAGAGGATCTGTAGTCAAGTCTCCTTTACTGTCTTCAACACACACAATTCCTACTCTACTACACCACCACTACACCACACACTATCCCACTCTACTCCACTACTACACCACCCTTTACAAGGAAATCCTGGGTATTTATAAGCACAAATAGGAGAACACAGGTGAAAACATTTTACCACGTGCGGCATACAGCTGGGGTCACTAAACAGCAAAACAAGCTATGTGGGATAAACAATATACTTATCAGAGTGTGCTTCAGCTGTTATAGGCTTTTGAAAACCAAGTCTTTCATCAGGGTATATGGTTCCAGATGGTTGCAAAGTTGATATAGACACTTTCTGCTTAAAGTCAGCTCCCAACAAGTCCCCACAACACAAGTGTTGGAAAATGAAGAGGCCGGGAACTGTATTATGAGATGTATTCCAGGTACTAAGCGTGTTTCTCAAAGGATCCACAGAATTTTGTTTTCCTGAGGATCATGTGACCATGTGATTTACATTCTGTGATCCCTGGAGGAAAGGTGACAACTGCCCAGAGAGGTGGGAAGAAAGGAGCTTCCAGTGAAAGGAGAGAAGATGTGTGTCCACAGTAACTAGGGTTTGCTGGCCTGCTAAAGCAGGAATACAAGAATCCTGTTTGTTTTGTTTTGTTTGTTTTAGTGCATGGCATTTGATCTGTGGTTCAATGCATGCTAAGCATTGCTCTACCACAAGCCATAGCCCCAGCCTCACTAATAAAATTAAAATAGAGTGTCAGGTATGGAAACCAATGCTATATTTCCTTAGATAGAAAATGTAACCAACCTATCACTAATGATTATTAAATCTGCAGGGACGTTGCAAGTTTACTGTAAAAGATAAGCATTGCTTGATGATATCCTTTGTCTAATTATATAACTGTATTAAATGGATATCGCATGCATGGTACTGAATATACTCACAGCAATCACCACATGAAGGCCCTTCTTTATGGGTCACTATCCACCATGCCCTCCTTAGATTTTGGGAAATCTAAGCTGGCATCCCATGCATTACAGGAAGGAGCTGGACCACTGAGCCCTCCTCAGTCCCTCAGATAAGGGTGATCTGACTTAGTCATCCTCAATGATTTTACATACTTGAGTAAGGACATTTATTTAAAGACAGAGCTCTGTGTGTCACATGTTGGCCTAAATTCTCTTACATATTGGAAGATGACCTTGAAACCTTGTGCTTCTGTTCCTCCTGTCTCCTCTGAGTGCTGGGATACAGGCATATACCACCAAGCAAGGCATGTGTGGTACACAGAATGGAACACAATGGCTGGAAACTCTTGCTTCATCCTGTTGAGGGCTGTAACCAAGTATCTTTTTATCTCCAGTCATGAGCCTGCTGAGTTCCTCATCTCTGGAACAATTGAAAAGCTCACATTTGTTTGCAAGTGGTAGCTGTTAATAAAAATTCTTCCTCTCCCCTAAAATCCTACCATAGGAGAGGTGGATGCAAGATATTCAAGAGGTCAAGGCAAGCTTCAGCCACATAGCACACTGGAGGCAAGCTTGGGCTACAGGAAAGCTGTCTTTAACAAAACAAAATAGGTAGCAAATTGTAACTACTCAGCAGGTCAGTGAAGAGAACTCACAAAAGGCTAACAATAACTGCAGATATGAAAAAGCCATACCACCCACTGATTTACTACCAAAGGAATGGGCACCCTACTAATGATTATTAAATCTGCAGGGACGTTGCAAGTTTACTGTAAAAGATATGCACTGCTTGATGATATCCTTTGTCTAATTATATAACTGTATTAAATGGATATCGCATGCATGGTACTGAGTATACTCAGCAATCACCACATGAAGGCCCTACTTTATGGGTCACTATCCACCATGCCCTCCTTAGATTTTGGGAAATCTAAGCTGGCATCCCATGCATTACAGGAAGGAGCTGGACCACTGAGTCCTCCTCAGTCCCTGTCAATTGCATTGTCCCCTCCTCCCTCTCAAGTGGAGAAACCCTAGAAAAGGAAGGTACAAAGGGACTGGGAGGAGAGGGACTGTGGAGAGGGGGATGGTAGGAAACAGGTGCCATAAACGGAGAAACAGCAAGAAATATGGAGGTGACTGTGAAGATCTCTGGGGATAAGGGAGAGAGGAAGGGAAACACTTAGAGAGGACACCACCAAGGATGATAAAAAATTCAGAGAAACATTATTCTTGTTTATGTAGAGACACATAAAGGACTGTGTGGAAGCAAAGACAGCCCCCAACCCTGTGCCCACTCTACACAGATTCTGAAAACTCCAGATTTCACAGTCCTTATTTCTGCTCAGTGGAGCAGGGCTCAGGCCACGTGTTCTCCACAGCATCCCTTTTCTACTTTGTCTAATCCAACAGAAGCCCTGAGTTTCTGAGCAAACTCCTGAGCATAGGGTTTCAGCATTTAAGAGTGAAGATGAATTCTGTGGCTTTGAGAGCAGTGCCACCCCTTTTACCTGAGCCATGGGGAGCTACAGGCAAACGCAGCAGCTTGGCTGTGTAGTGAGTGAGCTTTGGTGATAGTGACATAATTTCTCCAGCCGGCGCCTGGGTGTCCTCACTTTGAGCATCATGCACAATACACAGTCCACTGAAGTTGCAGAGAAGGTGTTGAGGGGAATCCTAGGGATTCTGGCCACTCATATATGTTGAGGACGTTCCCCACACACAGTCAAGTGACCCTGGTTGACAACACAGTTCTCTGCATCCTGGTGGCTCCATGACAGGTCAGGGCCATTCTTTTCTCCTGGCCTTCCATACAGGACCAACTGCAGTTTCCTCATCTGCATTAAGCAGCCCATTTCAGGGATGTCTGAGAGGAATCTGTGGTTTGATGGAAGGAACCTTGCAGAGAGCCAACCTACAATGGATACCCCATGGAAAGAGGAAGGTTCAGAGGAAAATGAGCAGAATCCCCAGGCTGAGTGGAAAGAGGAAAGATGGCCATCTTCCCAGCTCCTGAGGGGTTGGATAGATGTGAGTCTGCACTGTCTGCTCAGCCCAAGGTTACTCTCCTTCCCAAGTGGAACTGTGTTGGATGTGTTTAAGTGCAGGCTCTCCCATGAGGTCATCCTCTCTGTGGCACTGCCATATTTTGATAACATCATGGTAAGGATGGCTGGTCCCTGTGGAAGCTGAGTAAAGCTTCCCTGGAGAAGTCACCTTCATTACTGGTCCCTTCATCACTGGAACGTTCCAGAAACCAGAGATACTGAGGAAGAATGCCTTTTCCAGCATTCTCTCTGCAGCCAACAATAGCAGCTCCATTTCTGGGTTTGGATCTTCCAAGGATGAGAGATTGCCTTTCTGCTGAGTCTAGATTGGTGTGTGGACTATGAATCATTTATCTGACAGACACTGGGGCCTGGTATCTCAGAACCCCAAGACACATTGATGTGCACAAGTGTATGCCTGATTTAACAAAAGTTATCACACTTCACTTGATGATTATCCCAGGAGCCACAGTTAAAACAATCCTGATGCCCATGAAATCTCCCTTTGTGTGATATATCCAAGCTCACAAGTCTCTGTAAATAAGACAGGCTGTCACTATTGTTTTTTGCTGTCTCCCAGAACTCGGAGGTCAGACCCTGTACTTAACACACACACACACACACACACACACACACACACACACACTCACGTAACAATAAAGAAGTCATGAGTTGGGTGGGAAATAGGAGAACCTGAGGTCTAGGATCACGTCTGAAGTAGACACAGTTCTCCTATTTGGTGTTCTCAAAAATATATGAAATCATTGAGTTAGACAAAACCTAGAATTGAAGTTTTGAAGGAAACTTCGAAGGTGCACAGGGACTGTGTGGGCTAGGTAGTAAGTGATTGAAATTTTTTCCAGTAAAACAGATAAATCATAATACATTTGGGGAAGTTGCAAAAGCTGAGAAAAAAAATCTGGATTAAAATGATCCATCACTAAAGCAGTGAAAGAAATGATGGGAAAAGACAGTGGAAAATACCGTCTAATTTTAAGTTATCTTGAGAGTAAAATCAAATATCACAAGCCAGGACAATTTTATGGTGCACCTTTGGAGTTCACTAGTTCATGGTATCAACTCACATGGAAGCACAGGCATTAAGGAAGAGCCCCCTCTCTGAGGTAAAGGACAGAACAGACTGTAGACACAGACTCTGCTTGAAAGAGACTCACATTTTCTTTTAGACTTCGAGTTTCCTGAAGACAGGAACATTCATTAGTCTTGTTGACCTCTGCACCCAGTAGGTGATCCCCAGGGATTGATATCTGACTGAACACCTGACTGAAGTACCTGGTTCTCAGGGGGACCCAGCTGGGAGTAAACCCAAAATCTGACCTTCAGAAACAAGTCTGTATTTCAGGACCTGAGAAAGGAAGTGCAATGGCGAGTTCTCCTGTGGACAGAGGCAGTGGGGTGGGGGAGGTGCGCCTTAGCTGGCACAGCTCTGGAAAAGGAGCAGAGAGCATGCTTTCCTTAACTCTGAGGTAATAGGATTGTCCACCTGTGGTCTGAATGTGACTATTCTCACTAGAAAGCAGGAGTCCCATGACCTCAATATGACCAGTCAGGAGAGTCCCGATTCGCTAGCCAGTCTGATTGGCCAAGTTCTGGCCATGTGACCAGTGAGGGCCTAGACTGAGAGTTACAGTTGGTGTCAGGTGGCTGAGACAGTTGGTAGCCTGGCTGCTATATCTAAGGTTAAGGTTTCACTAGGACTCCGGTGGCAGAGAAAGTGAACTTGGGCGGTGCATGCCATCATGATTTCAGGAGAGCAGCTCCTGCCTACTCTTCCAACACTCAGGTACAGCCTAGTCTTCTCAGTCTTGCTAATGATGTGGGTCCCTCACCTTGCTTTCTCGGCTTGTTGGAACCACTTTCATTGGGTTGAAGGCACTGACATTGTCTTCCCACTGCTTAGTTAATGGAGGCCTCTGGGCTGCAGGAGTCTGGATTGTGACCCTCCCAGGACCCTGCAGCCCACAGTGGACAGTCTCTGGTGACTGCGACACCCAGGTCCTGGCCCAGCACAATCCTTGTGCGCCATCACAAGGAAGCAGAGCCCTCCCCTCTTTCATGTCCCCGTGTTAGGCCCAAGCTTCTCCAAACAAGCAGATTCTGCATAGGAATGAGAACACCATATTTGTCTTTGGATACTTGGCTTGTCACATGTAGCATTGTCCTTAGTTCTACCTATTTTCTGGAAAATGGCTATATGTCATTCTTAAGGCTAGGCACTTTTTTATGGTGTATAGTCTTCACATACACACTTCTGTGTATTTCAAACTCACCGTATATTCACGAGTGAACTGATTGTGAACATGAGCTTTTAAATGTGTTGTTCAACTAGTGTGAAGTATCAAGGGCTCTAGTTTAGGTTTGTTGCATCTTTTAAATGAAAATATTGGCTTAGTATTTGGTTTATTGTAGTTTTAATTGTATGGGTGTGTGTGCACAAATGTGACGGTCAGCGGACAATTTGTGAAGCCATTTCTCTGCAGACACCATGTGGGCTCCTGGAATAAAACTTCAGTCATCAGGTCTGGTTGTCAGCAGCTCTACCCACTGAAGCAGCCAGCTTTCTGTTTGTCTGGGTTTGTTTATAGTGTAACATTGGCTTCTGGAACACATCGGAAAGTGTCCCTTCCCTTCTATTTTATGAAATTATTTTAGGAATATTGGTGTTCGTTAAATGTCTGGTAGAATTTGCTTTATGTATGTGTCTGACCTTGGAATTGTTTGTTGATTTATTTTTGGTTATCAATTTCATTGCTTCTTATTAACCTATTCAAACATCATATATATACATATACAAACATATATGGAAATTTGCACATTTGTCTCCGACAATTGATTGCAGTATAGGTTTCCAATATCTATTGAGTATAATCTTAGATATGTTCTAATTGTCTTCTTTCTCTTTCTTTCTTTCTTTCTTTCTTTCTTTCTTTCTTTTCTTTCTTTCTTTCTTCCTTCCTTCCTTCCTTCCTTCCTTCCTTCCTTCCTTCCTTCCTTCCTGTCTGGCTTGCTTCTTGCTTGCTTGCTTGCTTTCTAGATTTATTTATTCATTTAATATATGTGAGTACATTTCTGCTGTCTTCCAGAAGAGGGCATCAGATCCCATAACAGATGGTTGTGAGCCACCATGTGGTTCCTGGGATTTGAATTTAGGAACTGTGGAAGAGCAGTCACTGCTCTTAACCCCTGAGCCATGTCTCCAGTCCTGTTCTAAAGGTTCTCAGAGCCTTGCTGTATTTGCTACTGTATCACAATCATGTATCATGTCTCTAGGTTTACTCTGTATCTGCTCATTTGCTTAGTTTTGGTAATGCTTCCTCAGGTTTGTCTCTCCTTTCCAAGGACCATGATTTTTTTCTGATTGTTTGTTATGGTCACTGTCTTTAGGGGGTTAGGATCAGCTGTAACCTTCAGTGTGTTTTATCAGGTACTGCCTTGGGGTTGTATTCATTGTTATTCTTCTGTGACCCTGAAGTGCACTGTGGGTCCCTCTCACCTTTCTCTAACTTTTCCATTTGGGAATTGAGAGCTGTAAATCTTCTTGCTGACATGTTTCTCTTGTGTGTGATATCATGGTTTTCATCTCATTGTTTTGTCAGCTTGTGTTAGGATGGAAATTGTAAAGCAACTTGCAGGCAAGTGAAGACAGTGGGTGAGGATGCAGCTGGACCTGGAGGCCAGGATCTCTGAAAGTGTGACCCTGTTGGGTCACCTCAGAATCCTTGACAAAGGCAGCTTTACATGGCTGTGCCACCTCCACAAAGAGGTGTGGGCTTCTGTCAGGATCCTGAAAATGGTCGACAAAAATGACACAGACAACGGGACTGAAACTGGCATCAATCAGTTAAGCTTCTGGACCATCTAAACATCAGTGTATGTGATGTGGATGATGAAGAGTTCCCAGAACGATCTGAATATGGCAGGCAGTACATGAGAAGCTTTGTCAGGGCACATGGTTTGGGGTCTGATAGCTAGCTTGTGTTTTTCAGAAAGCAGCTGGGAGTTAGCATGGTCCAGTTACATCTGTTATCCAGTGTATTAAGTGGTATAGCCACCCTGGTGTGTTCTCCATGAGTCCAGACACTTTAAAGATTTCATGAGGATCTAGAAGAGTGTGTCTAACCCTGTGGGAAAATTATCATTGAATTTGGTTCAGCAGCATGGGAGAGTGGAGGTCACAAAGTGTTAGGCATCAGGCCTTGCTGGTGTCTCCCTCGCAGATACCCCATATATACTGGAAGCTATTAGTATGTGGTGCAGACATGGAGGTGTCCATCAGAGTTCAGTGAACCACCAGGCTGCTGGCTGCCCCCATTGCTGTGTGTAATCGGCCTGATTTCTAGTACATCATGTGGATGGAGGGTGTGGATCTTAGGATAGTACGTGCAGCTGGAGGACAGCAGAGCATGTCAAGTCGAGATGATTTACCTGCGTGTGAAGCTGGAGTTTTGCAGTTAGTGATCAGGAAGTGGGGAAGGGGTTTTGGAGAGGCAGGGTGGGGTTGTTATCTGTTCTCCCTAGATAAGCTGTTTTTGAAAGTGTGGAGTGTGTTTTGCATTTTTGCAACTACTAGATGTTGGGGTGGGGCCAGCTGCATTTTCTCTGCAATCCTCAAAGAGCTGGCTTCCTGGACATGTGAGCTCAGTTTAGGGAATCAGATTTTATGGAGGTTCTTTTAAGAATTATATATCTTTCTTTTCACTCAGGAGGGAGGAGTGAAGCCAGCCTCTGCCTCTCTCCTGACATGCAATGTGATTAGACATAATGAAAGCGGAGATAAGGAGGTGGGAACAGGCCTGGCCAGATCATTCTGCCATAGATGTAACTTCAGAAGTACCATTCTGGTGATTTATTTGCTGACTAGTAACTAAGAAAGACCAGGAGGCTCTTTGACAAGTGGTGGGTGCTGTCGTCTGGTACATGCCAGGGACAAAAGCCTGCACAGAGGTTGTCTACCTGAGATGCATGAAGGCTGGTCACTAGACCCTGGTCTTAGCTGCTCTGGGCGATGTGGTGGCACTAACAGCTGTTGCAGCAGGCTATGCACTCATCCAAATGCTGATTATTCCTGTCTCTAGTTTTGTGTCAGTGGCTATTCCATTCCCTGCAAGCCTGATTTTTTCTTACCTGTCATAGGAAGGGGATAGGCCTTACCTAGGCTGTACCTCATCTTCATGAGCATAGGCCGAGGAAGTCAGCTGTCAGGCTGCAGTGGAGCCAGGATGTAAGCCACACTTGGAGTGTCCTCATATAGGGATCACCATGCCTCTGGTCACCCTCATCCTCAGGGTTTCTTTTAGTCCTTTGGACCTGGAAAGGTAGCATAGCTCTGGGGAACCCCAGTTCTCTGCTCTGGGTTGGAAGGAGCCCACCATCTTTTCATGCTCTGGAAGAGACTGGTCTTCCTTCCTGTGCCACATTTATCAAAAGAAACCAGGTCCAGAGCAGGAGAAGGACTCACCCAGGGTCTCTTTCATTTCAGGTCTGTATCTAGCCACCTGTAGCTGATTCATTTCCCTCCTGACTTCCTCATCTAAAAGTGCGGCTGTGGATTTGAATCAAGCATTCTGTGCTGGCAATGCCAGGTACACCAGAGATATGTTTGCAAAGGGACCGGGAGACTCAACTCTTATGTGTTGAAAAATTCTATTGGGCAGTGTTGGCACACGCCTTTAATCCCAGCACTTGGGAGGCAGAGGCAGGTGGATTTCTGAGTTCGAGGCCAGCCTGGTCTACAAAGTGAGTTCCAGGACAGCCAGGCCTATATATACAGGGAAACCCTGTCTCGAATAACCAAAAAAAAAAAAAAAAAAAAAAAAAAAAAAAAAAAAAAAAAATTCTATTATGCAACAACATCCAGGTGGTATTGTTTCCAGGTTCATCTTTTCTGATGAAACCCAGATATCTGCCCACAAGCAAAGAATTCATATTCCTCCCAACAATTAAAGAGCAAGAGAGTAAGAACCAGGTGTCCTAGTAATGCCCACTTCTCAACATACACACATTTGAGTCCTATTCTCTGCCCTGACAGAAGGCAGTCTGAGATGGTGTTGGTCTGCAGATTCCATACTCAGAACCCCTTTCTCAGAGCCAAGTCTGTTAGAGAGTCTTTCCTCAGAGTCCACAGTCACCTGTTTGCCTGGCAATGAATTTAATACATGGATCTTGCTGGGGTATTCAAATTTAGGGGCAAGCACCCTGGAAGCAGTCTTGGATTACATTGTGTGACCCCAGGATTATAAGCAGGTATCAGAAAAGCCTAGGGGGCATAGTGACAGTTCCTGCTACTTTGGATGGTCCATACACATTAACTCTATTGTGTGCCCAGGCCCTAGTGTCATGCAGGAAGGTTTGCCATCCTCAAGGGTGCTCTAGATGTATCCAAGAATCAGAACAAAATAAACAAAAATGTTTATTGCTCCTGACTGGGTAGTGTCATGGCATTTTGAGATCTTGAATTATGCAGTGTGTGTGTGTGTGTGTGACTTTGGCTTCTACACTCAGAGGAAAATGTATCTTCTATCTTCAGTGACTCTGGTGGTAAGGCTTTCTGGACAGCTTTTTCTTTCTCGGTTTTTTATTTTTTGTTGTTGTTTTTAATTCTTTCATCTTGCACTACCCTGTTTAAAGAGCAGCAGGTGGCAGTAAGAGACAGAGTGCTCCAAGCCTACAAAGGCAATGTGGTTTAGACCTTGTGCTGACACAAAGAGTGCAAGTAAGACAATAAAAGAATAAAAGGAGATTCAGGAGAACCTCTAGGCGTGCTGGGGCATGAGGAGGGTAATGCAGGCCCCTGAGAAGTCTTCTGTAAATACAGCTTTACTCCTGTCAAACTCTGAGCAGCAGCAAGGAGAGTCCCCAGAACACAGTGTTTGAAAATGAAGAGGCCTAGACCTGTGTAATGAGATGGATTCCAGACACTGAGGATGTTTCTCAATGGGGGAACAGAGTTTGATTGTCTTGAGGATCATGTGACAATGATTTTTACATTCTGTGATACCAGGTGGGGAGGGAACAACCTCCCAGAGTGGTGGGGGAAAAGGAGCTTCCCTGAGAGGAGAGAAAGTGAGCATCCACAACAGTCTTGCTAGTGAGGTGTGTCCCTCACTGCATCTCAGCTTGTCTGAATCACTTTGACTGGGTTTAAGCACTCTCCCATTTTCCCCACTGCCTGGCTAATGGAGGCCTCAGGGCTGCAGAAGATTAGATTCTGAACCACACAAGACTCTTTGCAGTACACCTGTCATGTGTAATTTCATAAAAATGCTTGTTCGTTTGCCAGAGACCATGGCCTGCGCTCCTGAGTCAGCTCCGAGGTCAGCCATCATCAGCTCCCGCTCTCGACTTGTCCATTCCTCTCAGCCTACCTCTGTCAAACCTTCAGCTGCTGCTTTTGCCTGGGAGCTGCATTAAGAGCCCCACCTGAGACCTTTGAATTCACAGATAAAAACCCACACATTCTTTTAGAATTTGCCTACTAGCACAACTGCTGGGCACTGAATCTCCTGCCCCAACCTTATCAGCTATTAGCTAGCATCTGAGAACCACCTGCCTGGGGTGAAGGCCACAGGCCCTCGTACCCCAAGGACTTCCATGAGCATTGTTTTCTATTTCTACTCCTTCCAATGTGTGGCTCCAAAACCCCTCTCTGTTTTTCTCTCATCCCCTTTTTCCTCCTGGGACCTCGAGGCCCCACCTTTACCCTCTGCCCAGCAGTTTGTTGCTACCTTCTTCACTGACCAAATCAAGAACCAATTAGAGAACCAGATTTTAATATCAGATGTACACCATTGGTTAAGCTAAGCCAGGAGAAAGGGACAAGTTAGGAGTGGGACCAATGGCAGCCGATCTTAGACCTAAGGTAGAATGTGGGCCCCAGTCCTGGGAAAGCAGGTTTTGTGGTTTAAAATCACCTGAAACACACTCCCTGGACAATCTGTGGTGACTGAGACACCCAGCCCCCTACTGGGCTCATGCCATGTGTGCAATTCCAGGGAAGCAGAGCCCTGTCCTCTTTCATGTCCCCTTTTTATGTTCAGGTTCCTCCAAACATGCAGATTCTGCATGGGAAAGAAAACACACCACAGTTGTCTTTAGAGACTTGGTTTGTCACATATAACGTTATCTGTCTTTCTACTTATTTTCTGGGAAATGGCAAAATGTCATTCTGTTTTTTTAATATAATTTATTTTACATTTCAGATGTCATCCCCTTTCCATGCTTTCCCTCTCTTGAACCTCCTATCCCATCCCCCCCCCCTTTTTTTGCTTTCATACCATTTTATTTACATGCATATATTAAGGTCAGTTCTAGGTTGGATGTCTAGCAATACAATAGATGCAAATAGTCAAGGAACAAGCAAGACAATAAACACAAATAGTCAAAGAACAAGCAAGGCATTAAACACAATTACATGAACACTCCCTTGATCACTGTTTCTAAGGGCTTATCAAGAGGACCAAAATATCTGAGCCAACTTTCCTGTCCTAGCCCAAGCATTGGCCAAGGACAAGGAAGTAGGCTTCAGGCAAGAATCTGATATTAGGTACAAAAAAGAAGGAACTTCAGGTAGGAATCTAAATTTTAGTCTAGAATAAGGAAGTAATTTCAGGCAGGAATCTAAATTTTAGGCTAGAACAAGGAAGTAGGCGTCAGACACAAAAATGACTTTGGTTTAGGGCAAATGTCCTTCTTAAGGCTAGGCTTGCTTTTAGTAAGGATGCAGCTGGACCTGGAGGGCAGGTCCTCTGAAAATGTGACCGTTTCTGATCATCTTGTTATCCTCTGGACCCTCGACTGAGCAGCTTTTCAGAGCTGTGACACCTTCACAAGGAGGTGATGTTCATGTTCAAGACCCTAGAAAGGGGTGACAAAAATGGCTCAGTCAACTTGACTAAAATTGAGATCCAGACATCATCATCTTGGTTAGGGTTTTATTGCTGTGAGCAGACACCATGACCAAGGCAACTCTTACAAAAGACACACATATTTGGGGCTGGCTTACAGATTCAGAGGTTCAGTCAATTATCATCAAGGCAAGAACAGGTCTTAAGCCCTCACCCACAGTGACACACCTACTGCACCAAGGCTACACCTCCCAATATTGCCTCTCCCTGGGCCAAGTATATACAAAGTATTACAGTCATGAAGCTGTTCCACATCAGAAAACATATCTTTAAGGTGCTGTAACTTGCTGGATCTGGTGAGCCACATTGAGAAGGTCAGCTGTCTACAGGGGGAACAGGTTTACCACATCTTCCCACAGATGGTTTGTTCAATTCATTAAGCAATGAGAACAGTATTTCAGAAAGGGACATCAAACTGTGTGACCTTGGCCTGGCCATCAAGTCACCTCCCAAGATGTTCATGGATGGTGGTGGTTTAGTGTGTGGTGTGGTGTGGTGATGTCAGATCCCCAACATATTATTTGTGGCACAGAGGGTCTCTCCAGCTGGATCTGATCACAGCATTATATTGGCAGGTACAGTTGGATGTGGTAACAACAGGGCCTGATAACCTAGAGCCTTAAACATGTGCTGAACAAGCACCTTCCACCCCGTGAACAGGAAATAAAAGCTTACCAGTTATGTGGCAATAAAATTTCTTCCCAGAGGTAGACTTAGCATCTATCCTTCTTCCTAAGGTCCTTGTGACACACTCTTGACAGGATGCATGCTGGGAATCAATGAGTGTATAGGGTTCACTTGCAATGCTTATGTCATTGGTTACCCACAGAGGTGCCTGTGTTTCTCCTTGCCAAGATGTACCAGAAAAGTTAGTACCCAGGGAGGTTGATGTCTTCCACATACATCTATGCAATATGGAGGTCCCCTTGTCTAGTCTTTCCTGACCTATACACTTGAGCCCCTGTGCAAGGCCATATGAATTTAGGGAAGAGTTGCATACAACATTATTTGAATGTGGTAAGGACTCTCTTCCTGGTTTGCAGATGGGTCTCTTATATTTATACACTCACCTGATAGAAGGAAACAAGTAGTAAGATAAACACACAAAACACACATACCCAAATACACATATCACACAAACATACACTACACATAGATGATAGAGCACACAGAAGTTCTCTGTGTCTGTGTACATGGGTATCGCTCTAATTAGGAGGTTCCATGCTCGTAAACTAATTATGTTCTAAAGCTCATATCACACCAAATGGAGTTTCAGTGTGAAGTGGGGGTGGAGCAGGGATAGCACATGTCATTCCTAACAGAAGAATCACTAAGAAAATGAACAGAGAGGCGAGCTCTGAGAAGTGAGGACAGTAGCTGCTTAGCTGTTCAATATGCAGCCATCCAATGTTTTTCCATATATCAAAAAGAAATCTTAGTTATCTTTATTTGAGTGGGGTCTACTAACACATCTGGTTTTATTTTCCCAAGTATTGTTTGTTTTGATTGTAAGTATTTCTTACAACATATTTTGTTCCTATTCTTTTTTTCCCAAAAATTCTCCCTCACTACCCACCCAACTTTCTATTTTAGTCTTAAGGAAAGCAAATCAAATAAAAAAAAAAGCAAAAAAAAGTACTGGTTTAGTAGTCAGAATTTTAAAACATGACTAGCATTTAGAAAAATATCTAATACAAGTAGAAAGGCCTTGAAGGTAAAGTTATGCATGAATACAAAAAGATACATTTAATAGTCCTAAACTAACAGAGTAGCATCGTCTTCACAGTTTAAAATAATCGATCTTATAATGGTACTGGTTATTGGAATCAAAATATATTCTAACCTGATGAAAATGAAAATTCAATATACTATTTTCAGATTCAATAATATCAGGGTAAAAATTAAGTTTTTTCTCTTAGGAATTTGACAGCTATACAAAAATATAGTGGAAAATGAAATTATTTTGAGGGATGAACTAGTTAACGTCCTCCCACACAATGTTAGGACCTACGGGCCTGGAGACATGGCTCAGTAGTTAGAAGAACTGGCTGCCTAGGAGAGGAACAGGAATCAATTCCCAGCACTCCCATGACGGCTCACAGCCATGTGTAACTCAATTTCCAGGGGAGAGTACTTGGCATAGAGTAATTTCCTCCAAGATATACAACCAATAAAGTGCTCACATCCAGAATATACATTCCTATAAATCAATGAAAAGAAAGGCTGTTAAGTGTGGGAGAATGGCTCAGCTGAATGTCATAAAACAGAAATATAAACAAGCACCAAATATAATAAAGTCCCAGACCACATCAGTGAATGATATTAAGAAAGAGGATTCAAAGGGACACAAAATGAGTCCCCTCATATGCTAGTGGAAACCATTGTACACTGGAGCTGGAGACCAAAGCTGTACAAGCTATTTATAGCATCATGCATGGAGGAAGCAGATTCCAGGGGAGTCACAGCAATTAAATGTGGTATGTGAACATCTGTCAACATTGTATGAATAGAGAAATCTGGACCCATTAACATAGTGTGAAACAACCTACTACAAATGACTCAGATGTGGCTCTGATGATGAGCAAGGCTGCATCATCCTATGCTACAATGTTAAGTGGAAGATGCCAGACAAAGAGGAGACACAGGATGAGTGAGCCAGGCTGCTGGGATGAGCAGGACAAGCTCAGGGTATAAAGATGCTACTTAAATGTGAGGAGGAGGTTCCTAAAGCAAGGTGACATCCTTTGCGGGGGGGGGGGGGGGTGCTGATGACAGAGGAGCACATGGGCTTTGAGGGGTTGACAGAACCCTGCATGTTTACCCTGCAGGTACTTGTACTTGTTTGTTTTGTACTAATGAGTTGACATCACATATAAGTTTGGCTATGCTTTATTTTATACTATAAACAAATACGTGAAGAACATGAAAGAAGTGGAGTTGAGATCTGGTGAAGTAGTGGGAGATGAAAAATGGATTGTTTCATTCACGGCTTTGTGGGAAAGATGCAGAATTGAAAGAAAAATGTAGGAGGAAGGAGGGGAGGTTGAACTTTGACAGACAATGAATGCAGACAGTGTCTTTGATCTCCTTGGAGCTTGAAGGATTTTAAAGTAGGAAATCAGGTTTCCAAATTATCTGCATAGAATTCTTCCACCAGGAAACAATCTACAAGCTGACAGACATTGTGTAAACCACAGTGGCACTGGTGCAGCATCCTGTGAGCTGCATGTCCACATGTCAGCAAGGTGATGGCCTGGACAGGATAGATTTAGGTCTCCAGGGAGGGCACTGAGTGGACTCAATGGGATGTCTGCGGTTTCTCTGCAGGCTTTGCTGTGTTACTGGACCTGCCTGTGTGACATGGCCCTCAGTAACCACCCATGGTCACACACTGCAGATTCTATTCTGCACCCTGCTCTAGTCAGAAGAAGGCTGACTGTGACTGTGGATAGTCATTTCCCTATCACCCACACTAAGGTAAGTGGTGATAGGGGCTCAGCCAGCATCAAGGTGAGCAGGGGCTTCTGGGATAGGTGATCTCTATGTCTGTTCTAGAAATGCAGGTAGAGATTCTCCTACCTTGGATCTGGGAATGAAAGTTTGTGATTATTGTCTTTGTGCACCATTCTGTACAGTAACACAATGTGGAACAGTGAAGGGAAGACATTGGGCCACAAACCTGGGTGGGGTCTTCACAAGGTTGGCTCATCCTGAAATACGTGTAGCCTTTTGTTGTCTCTGTCATGACAGAAAGATTAATACTAACTGCACAGCAGTGGGACTCTGTGAGGGTGACACCTCATAGTCACTTTCCCACATGCCCTGTCTCTCCATAAACTGCACTGAGGTAGAAGCAATGCTGACCCTTCCCCTGCTCTATCATTGTAGGACAGAAGCAAACATCTGTACTGAAAGACAGGAGCAAGAACCAGGAAAGAGTTCCTATCTGGGAAAGAGTCATGATCACAGAAGGAAGAGCTCCAGAAAAAAAAAAGAGTTTCTTTGTAAGAAAAAAAACCCAAGTTTATTACCCAGAGGCATTGTGGAAACAATGGCTAGCCAGATGGGACATCTTCTAGAAAATCCTGGTGTGGGAAGGCAAGGATGGCCTGAGCCACCTGCTTCATGACCTATTCTGGTGAGGTCTACCTGGTGTCAGAGGCTCACTGGGCAGCAACTGAAGACCAGGAGCAGTCAGTTCTCCTGTGCTTGACTTGATGGTTCCCTTTGGGACTCAGAAAGCAGCCACAGCGCATTCCTTTGTAATTTGATGTGAGTCAAGGTTTTTATGGTCAAACCCTGGTTGCTGTTAGTCTCCAATATCTCTGTATGTAAATGAATGCTGGTCCCCCCAGGGTTGCTAGGTGGACACTGGTGTATTACAGTGGTCTCCTTCTGTCTCTTCCTGGAGGCTCTGTGATGTTTGATGCCAGCTTCCTTTCTGTCTTTGAGTTAAGAGGGGAAGGATGCTCAGCAGGACTTGGGTCAGACAGTTTCTCTGTCCTCAGTGCAGTGTTCCTGGGTTTCAGCCCATTCCCAAAAGTGCTGCATAAAAGGCAAGCCACCTTTTTTGCCCTAATACAAAGGCCCTTCCATATGATGTTATGTATATCTGTTCTGTTCTGATGTTCTGATGGCCTGTGAGCACAGGCCCCATCATTTTGCTACAGTTACAATGAAGATTCCAAACTCGGGAGACCCTCACTCAAGTCTCGGGAAGTCATGGTCACCCAAAAACTCACAAGACACTGTACCTGGATGCAATCAGCAGAGGCTTTATTACAGAGTTGGCTGGCCAATGGTCAATTCATTTGCTCACACAGGAGCTGAATTGACAAAGACTGGTTGGCTGAGGGGCTTTTTAAAAAGGGGAGTGAAGAGGGGGCGAGGGGTTGCTAAGGAAATATAACATAAAAATAGTGGAGAATTCCAGAGGAACCCAACCTAAGTGAGTCAGGGTCATGTGGAAAACACTCTGTATACCCATTCCTCTCAAAAATATGGTCTTGCCTTTTCACTTGCTCAACTTTCTCAGTTGTTGCCCAGTCATCCTATCATCCTATCATCATGGTTACTAGTTTCTCAGCCCCACCTAGATGACTTGTATTTTTCTTTGTGGTCTGGAATGTGTCTTCTGCTTTGGGCCTTCCCAACCCACAGGTGGGTTCTCTTCCCTGAGGTCTAAAGAATGTTAATTAATCCCTCCCTTTCTCACTTGAATGTTAATCTAGCAAGTGTCCTCTGACTCAGGGATAATGTACCCCTCCCAGGATGTGGAATGTATCCCAGGGCAGTGAAGGCCCAAAATCTTACATTTAGTTCTGTTTTCTTGGAACTAGTGAACCTGTATTCTTTTGCTCAGGTCTAGGGATCATAAAAACTTTCTATATTTTCCATGCCCTTTAAAGAAAAGTCTAAAGAAAAGTCTGTATATATTTTATAAAATGATCTTCATAATTTTTCACTCTACAGCAGCTTTCTGGGTTGGAGATGGGGGGGCTGGGCAGGCTGAGAGAGTTGAGGCCTGCTCTTGGAATAATAGCTTTGTCCCTGAAGCTGGGTCAGTTTCCTGGATGGGAGGATCTGATGGGGGTTCCCTGTGGTTCTCCCACAGTAGTTGCCTGTTGCTCCTTATGGTGCTGGAGCACCTGACAGTGCTGAGTAAGGACTGAGGCAGGCCTGATAGATTTAGTATCCAGGCTGACCCTGGGCAAGTTCCCAGTGTGCTTCCTAATGGGATTTAGGTGGTTTGGGTCAACATAACCTTTGAGAGTTATTGAATACAGTCTCTGTTTCCAAGGTAGGCTTTCAGTTGGTAGGACATGACACTGCACAGGTCCTACTCTTGAAACAAAGAGGCGACCCTTCTTCTTCTCTCTGTATATAAGCTTCCTGCTCTCTGTGGTCATGGATAACATGAAACCTGCATTTTCCAAGCAGTGTTCTCTCATCCATCCTTGACTGAGCAAGGCTGCATCATCCTATGTTACCATGTTAAATGGGAGATGCCAGACAGAGAGGAGACACAGTATGAGCGAGCCAGGCTGCTGAGATGAGCAGGACAAACTCAGGATTATCAAGATTATTCTTAAATGTGAGGAGAAGGTTCCTAAGCAAGGTGGCTTTCTTTGTAGGAGGGAGGGTAGATGACAGAGGAGCACATGGGATTTGAGGATCTGACAGACCCTGCATTGTTACTCTGGGTGTTTTTACATTTGTTTGTTTTATACTAATGAGTTGGCATAACATATACATTTTGTGGTATAAACTTCATTTTACACTGTAAACAAATATATGAAGAAAATGCAAAAAGTAATGTAGCTGAGATCTGCTGAAGCAGTGGGAGATGAAGAATGTGTTGTTTCATTCAGGGCTTGGCAGGGGGTGCATAATTGAAAGGATATTATGGGAGGAAAGAGGGGAGGTTGAACTTTGACAGACAATGGATGCTGGGAGACTTTGATCTCTACCATAAAGGAGGATCATAAAGTAGGAACTTAGGTTTCCAAATTATCCACAAAGAAACCTTCCTCCAGGAACCAATCTACAAGCTGACAGACATTGTGCAAAAGCGGAGTAACACTGGTGCTGCATCATGTGGGCTGCATGTCCACATATCAGCAAGGTGATGGCATGGGCAGTATGGACCCAGGTCTCCAGGGAGGGCACAGAGTGGACTCAATGGGATGTTTGTAGTTTCTCTGCAGGCTTTGCTCTGTTACTGTGCAGGCCTGTGTGAGAAGTCCCTCAGTAACCACCCATGTCCACACACTGCAGGTTCTTTTCCGGACCCTGCTCCAGTCAGAGGGGATGGCAGGCTATGGACAGTCACTACCCTATCACCCAGGCTGAGATAATGATGATAGGGGCTCAGCCCACATCAAGGTGAATAGGGGCTCCTGGGATAGGTGACCTCCATGTCTGTTCTAGAAATGCAGGTAGAGATTCTCCTACATTGGACCTGGGAATGACAGTTTATGATTATTGTCTCTGTACAACATTCTGTACAGTGACAAACCATCAAGGTGGGACAGTGAAAGGAAGACATTGGGACACAGACATAGGTAAGGTCTTTATATGGCTGGGTCATTCTGAAAAACATGTAGCCATTTGTTGTCTCTGTCAGGACAGAAAGAATAATACTAACTTCACAGCAATTAATTATTGTGCCTTCTTCCCACATGCCCTGTCTCTTCATAAATTACACTGAGGCAGAAGCAATGCTGACCTTCCCCTGCTCCATCACTGTAGGACAGAAACCACTGTGCTGAAAGGCAGGAGCATGAACCTGGAAGCAGCTCCTATCTGGGAAGGAGCCATGAGCAGGGAAGGAAGACCTCCAGGAAGGAAAAGAGTTTCTTTGTAGGAAAATAAACAAGTTTATTACCAGGAGGCATGGGGGAAACATGTCTGGGCAGATGGGACATGTTCTAGAAAGTCCTGCTGTGGGAATGCAAGGATGGTCTGAGCCACCTGCTCCTTGACCTATTCTGGTCATTTCTACCTGGGATCAGAAGGTCGCTGGGCAACAGCTGAAGACCAGAAGTAGTCATTTCCCAAGTGCTTGACAGGATGGTTCTCTTTGGGACTCAGAAAGCAGCCACAGCCCATTCCTTTCAGGTTTATTTTGTGTTTTTCATTGTATTTATGGTCAAAACCTGGCCGCTGTTTGTTGCCAATTTCTCTGTTTCGGGATGAATGCTTGTGCCCCTCAGGGCTCCTATGTTGACAGTGGGTAATTCCTACTTTTGGTCTAATTTTACCTGCACCACAGGCTCTCCGGTCTACAAGACCTGGCTCCTGCTTGTCCACGATTCCCCTGTACCCACATGGAAGTTCTTTCCCCTTGGGGATGGGGAGCTGGTAATGCATCTTGGGGTTGGCATGGCCACAGCTCATTCTGGTTTCACCTCTGCTGTGATTTGTGTTATGCAGACTCTCAGAAGACTGGGATGAGTCACCCTGCTGGAACATCAGTGATTCCTCTTTACACCCTTCTCTTTTTGATGGGTCTTCTTTGGTGTCCTCCAAAATCTGGAATAAAACATTGGCAAGGGATTGCAGTTCAGCTAACATATTATTTACTATGAGGATTTTTGTTAAGAATTCCTGTGTCTGGTCATTACTTGCTGGAGGGTGAACATTTTTAAATTTATCTCTTTTCTCACTGTGTGGCATGCTGCGGTTTCTATCTCTGAAATCATTCCTTGGAATGTTCTTCCAAGAACTCTTAGGAGTACTCTGCCCTTTTCCTGTTATGCAAGTCTTTGTTGTATCCTTGAGCTGTGTGGAGGGCGAGATAGAAGGCTTTACTCTCCCAAGCCTTTCTCCCTGGCTTGTGGGAGCTGGGGTACATGGTTGCAGGCTGCCTTTTCCAGTGCCTCAGGTAGTCCTGGTCTGCTGGGGATTTTCGACCTGGAAATAGAAACCAAGTGGATGTACATTAAGGTATCTCTGAAATGGGTCTGGATGGGCCTTTGAGGCTCCATGGCTGGCAGCAGGTGGAGGGGTTGTTTTGGTTTTTGGAACCTCTGGAATCCAATCCATAAACACAGCACCTTTCTTCCTATCAGCTGGTGCACTTTCTAACAATGTCCCTCCTGGATCTCTGTGATGCAAATTTCCCAGGACTGGGGCAGTCTTATTATAGAGTGAGGAAGAAGGATACACAGCGTGGGGGAGGTTTGAGTAAGGAAGTCCAGGTGGCATGACATCCCTTGCCTCAAGCATGGGCGAATATGATCTCCTTCTGTCTCTTCCTGGAGGCTCTATGTTGTCTGATGCCAGCTTCCTTTCTGTCTTTGAGTTAAGAGGGGAAGGATGCTCAGCAGGACTCGGGTCAGACAGTTTGTCCTCAGTGCAGTGTTCCTGGGTTTCAGCCCATTCTCAGAAGTGCTGCATAAAAGGCCAGCCACCTTTTTTGCCCCAGTACAAAGGCCCTCCTTGATGATGTTCTGTAAATCAGAGTTCCTTATGTTCTTCTATAAGGGCAGCCCCGTGGGCACAGGCCCCATCATTTTGCTACAGTTGCAGCTTTCTGGGTTGGGGATGGAGGGCTGGGCAGGCTGAGAGAGTTGAGGCCTGCTGTTGGAATAATGGCTTTGTCCCTGAAGCTGGGTCAGTTTCCTGGATGGGAGGAATCTGATGGGGGTTCCCTGTTGTTCTCCCACAGTAGTTGCCTGTTGCTCCTTATGGTGCTGGAGCACCTGACAGTGCTGAGTAAGGTTGGAGGCAGGCCTGATAGCCTTAGTATCCAGGCTGACCCTGGGCAGGTTCCCAGTGTGCTTCCTAATGGGATTTAGGTGGTTTGGGTCAACATAACTTTTGTGAATTTTTGAATATGGTCCCTGTTTCCAGGGTAGGCTTTCAGTTGGTAGGACATGACACTGCACAGGTCCTCTCTTGAAACAAAGAGGCGACCCTTCTTCCTCTCTCTGTATACAAGCTTCCTGCTCTCTGTGGTCATGGATAACATGAAACCTGCATTTTCCAGGAAGTGCTCTCTCATCCATCCTTGACTCATCACACTGCATAAACACCTTTCCTTGTCATTTGTCACCTTTCCTTGTAATTTGATGTGAGTCAAGGTTTTTATGGTCAAACCCTGGCTGTTGTTAGTCTCCAATATCTCTGTATGTAAATGAATGCTGGTCCCCCCAGGGATTCTAGGTGGACAGTGGTGTATTACAATCTTTGTTCTACATGGATCATGGGTCTTTGGACAGCAAGAACTGGCATCTGCTTGTCCCCAGTTCCCCTGTACTCACATGGAAGTTCTTCCCCCTTGGACATGTGGAGCTGTCAAAGCACATCCCTCTCTTCTCTTGGTTCAAATGTTGGTCACAGGCTCTCTGGGATTTAATCCCCTACTGCAGTTTGTCTCTAGTTCCCCTATATCTGAAGGGATAGCTATGCATGTCAGGGCTGGCGTGGCCACAGCTCATTCTGGTTGCTACTCAGCTATGGTTTGTGTCACACAGACTCTCAGAAGAGTGGGATGGGTCACCTTGCTAGGATGTCATTGATTCATCTTATACCCTTGTACCTTTGATGAGTCCCCTTCAGTGTTCTCCAAGATATGGAACAGAACATTCACAGGGGATTGCAGTTCAGTTATCATATTGTAGATGAAGGTTGTCCTTGGTAAGACTACCCATGTGTGCTTGTCAGCTGGTAGGCCCCACATGGAAGACTTGGGGGTTTGCCACCTAGTCTGGAACCTGGGCAGAGTGCTGTGAAAACAAGTTGGCCTTACCAGGGTGTACTCTACTGGGGCCACCTGGATGGTGTCTCACAGACCAGGCCTCTGGCCGCTTGTTTGCACTGAAAATGATTTTACTGTACCCTTGTGTTTTTGGAGTCGAGTCCTGTAAGTGTTGTGGCATAGGTGTTTGGAGGTGGCCTGGTATTCTGTTAGCCTCTAAAAACGCAAAGTCTCTGGGACTGATACTGATGACTTTGCCATCTTGAATCTCCCTGGATCCCAGACTCACTCTCCAAGCAGGAGGTAGCTCTTCTTTTACCTCAACAGTATTAATTTGTTTGGCTGCTGAAGTTGGAGCCCTTTCTCCACTCCTCACACTCCTGGGGCAATGTCCTGAGTCTACTTCCTGAAACTCTTCTGTGGTGCATGCTTGTCCATTTGGGGGTTGGTAGGTGGTTGCAGAATGCCTGTTCCAGTGCCTTGGATAGTCCTGCTCTGCTGGGGATTTTCGACCTGGAAATAGAAATGTATCTCTGCAATGGGTCTGGATGGGCCTTTGAGCCTCCATGGCTGGCAGCAGGTGGAGGGGTTCTTTTGGATTTCAGAACCTCTGGAATCCAATCCATAAACAAGGCACCCTCATCCTATCAGCTGGTGCACTTTCTAACAATGTCCCTCCTGGGTCTTTGTGATGCAAATTTTCCAGGACTGGGGCAGTCTTGGTATAGTGTTCACACTTGATCAAAGATGAGTGAGGAAGGACACACAGCCTGGGGGAGGTTTGAGTAAGGAACGCCAGGTGGCATGACATCCCTTGCTCAAGCATGGGTGAATATGATCTCCTTCTGTCTCTTCCTGGAGGCTCTATGATGTCTGATGCCAGCTTCCTTTCAGTCTCTGAGTCCACCAGGGAATGATGCCCAGCAGGGCTCATATCAGACAGTTTGTCTGTCAGTGCAGTATTCCTGGGTTTCAGCCCATTCCCAGAAGTGCTGCATAAAAGGCCAGCCACCTTTTTTTGCCCCAATACAAACGCCCTCCCTGATTGTATTATGTATATAGGAGCTCCTTCTGTTCTTCTTTAAAGGCAGCCCTGTGGGCACAGGCCCCATCATTTTGCTGCAGTTGCAGCTTTCCGGGTTGGGGATGGAGGGCTGGGCAGGCTGAGAGAGTTGAGGCCTGCTGTTGGAATAATGATCATGGCTTTGTCCCTGAAGCTGGGTCAGTTTCCTGGATGGGAGGAATCAGATGGGGGTTCCCTGTTGTTCTCCCACAGTAGTTGCCTGTGGCTCCTTATGGTGCTGGAACTTCTGACAGTGCTGAGTAAGGTTGGAGGCAGGCCTGATAGCTTTAGTATCCAAGCTGACCCTGGGCAAGTTCCCAGTGTGCTTCCTAATGGGATTTAGGTGGTTTGGGTCAACATAACCTTTGAGAGTTATTGAAGATGGTCCCTGTTTCCAGGGTAGGCTTTCAGTTGGTAGGGAAGCCTGTATCCTCCTCTCAGTGGTAGGACATGACACTGCACAGGTCTGACTCCTGAAACAAAGAGGCGACCCTCCTTCCTCTCTGTAGACAAGCTTCCTGCTCTCTGTGGTCATGGAGAACATGAAACCTGCATTTTCCAGGAAGTGTTCTCTCATCCATCCTTGACTCATCACACTGCATAAACACCTTTCCTTGTCACTGTGTTGACAAAACAGAGGGCACTGTCTATGTCACAGTTACCATGGATGTCCTCAGTCAGGGTTCCTCATACAGAGTCCTACCAAATTCTGAGCTCTATAGCTGCCTCTGAGCTACCCTGTGATATCTGCTTCCTCAGACCAAGGAGGATTCAAGCCCTGATCTGAGACCCTTGGTCTCCTCACCTGCTTTTCATCAGCTCAACCCCAACAAAAACAAGCACCTGAACAGAGGACAGATGATCTTTCTCTGAGCTTGTCTTGTGTTCCCACCAACTTAGAAATGCAGTCTGTCCATGGAGCCTCACTCGTCCTTAGTGGCCTCTCTGCCTCCTTGTACAGATGCTCTGAGAGCTTCAGGCAGACACCTCAGGGCCACTCTCACTTCTGCCCTGCCTGTCAGCCCCTGCAGACTCTTTGTGGGGCTTTCCCTTCACCTGTGTGTAGCTAGATATTAGCTACTTTGTAGGTTGTCTTTCTTCCACTCTTCTCCAATTTTTTCCTTTCAGCCATTCTATTCCCTAACACTTGATAGAAGAGAATGAAAGGATAGAGGAGAGATGGGGAGACAGCGTTCTTAGAGTACTTCCTGATGATTGGAGGGTTGAGTTCCCTGGGGAACCTTCATCTTCACTGTCACGATACCAAATTTCTTTTTCTTCCTCTTCTCTGCACACAACTACTGAACAAACTGGCAGGGGAGTTTGTGCCACAGCCTCTCCCCAGCCCCTTAGCTCAATGTCCCCTCCTGTGTCCTCTCTGTCTCCCTCTTTCCAATTCTGCTGCTGAAATCACAAGTAGATTTGGTCCATGCCTTGTCCTTACCCCTGAGCTCTAGGACTTCTGTGTGTAGGCATATCTTTATTAATGTCTCGGGGGTCTATCTGCTGCACACTTGGTCTCTGGCCTCTTCTAGTGGGGGAACATGGTGGGAGGTCCAGGTAACTAGTAGGACCACACTGTAGCCTTAAGAAATATGTGCCTTGTCAGGTGGCACACCAACTTTGGGTAAAACTCAGTAAAAATTTAAGATTATTTACCTGAGAGTTATAGACGTATTTTTATTTCTTTTTTAAAATGTGAGTGGGTAGAGCTGGGACAAGTCACATGACTCCAGCCAGGTGGGGGGTGGACTGGGAGGATGGGGGCTGGGAGTAGAGTTGGGTAGGTGGTGGGATTAGGGAAGGAGGAAACATTGAAACAAAAACAAACCTGCTTACAGGCAGAGGCCCCCTGCTGTGAGAAATTGCAGGCTGATTTTTTGTTACAAAAAGAATAAATTAACCTTCTTTTAGGGCAGAGAGGTTTGTGCTGGAAATTAAAATTGATGTTATTCGCTTTTAGGAAAAATTTAGAAACAGTTTTGTCCAATTCATGTGGTGTTTGGTTTCTAGCCCTGGGTTTGGAACAAAGATAGGTAGGGAAAATTTGTGGCTCTAAGAAGAGGCCTCCAGACAGACAGGTATAACAGAGTTGGCTGCTCTGAGTCAGAGAGCCAAATGAAAAAGCCTCCATCTTGGGGCAGATACTGATTTAACTGGGAATTTATAATATTGGAATTATTTGCTTTTAGGAAAGATTTATAAACAGATTTTTCTGACTCACTGGGGAATCTAGCCCGCAGTTAGGCAGATGCAGTTACTTTAGTGACTTCATTTGTTTTAGATTGTTTTACATTTCAAAATGGGTGTGATTTTCAGTTTTGTTATTATGTTTTTCCTCTGGAAAAGAGGTCAATATAAAGGTTTTCTGGTTACTGGCCCAAGGACATGCTGATTTGGGAAAAAGTTTCTGTCTTTGTGTTTTCAGAAAAGATGAGATTTATATGAATTAGACATGACAGAAGTAGGCCTCCAGAAGACAAGATTCCAGAGAATCAAACAAAAATCATCTTGATGATACTAAAATTTGTTTTGAGATTTGTATATTACAGAATATACAGCCTTGGTGAATGAATCTCCAAGTCAGGAAAGCTGAACTGACCTGCTTGAACTCCTGATGTCCTGGACTTCCAGCTGGATCCAACTTATACACAGACATTAGAGGCTTATCGATCATTAGTGTGACCTTCTTAAGGCCACCTAAGTCCCCTATATACCCTCCC